>NC_081149.1:12114460-12294460 GCF_958295425.1 Solea solea
TCTGTTTTTTTTTTTGTTTTTTTTTGTAGAAAGGGATTCACTTCTCAGTGGTTGCTCCTCGAAAACTGCCGGCTCTGAGGTCTTTGTTTGAACGGGCATCTGTAGGGGGAGTAGTTGAACCCCATCCAGACTACAGTCAGGACCCCTTTCACATGGTCCTAGTCAGAGGCATTTCACTTCCTGGTGAGTAACTGTTCTTTTATTGTGTGGGCAGCCTTTGTGTCCTGTCCAGTCTGTTTGATTTTATTTAAATAGACTGCTTTTGACTGGAAGGGAAGTGTTGGCAGTATTTATTGTTCGATAGATGTTTTATGTAAATAAGCATCAGTTTTGTCTTTGTGGTTCACAGGTAAAGTAGATAAACTCCTTCATTTGTGCCTTTATAGATAGCACGACCATCAATCCAACTACTGCTTCGCAATCTTCAGCCTATGTTCAAAAAAACACTCTGCTTCTCAATCTTATTATAAATCTCTGTCAAAAAGCCTTTAATAAAATTGCTTCAACTTTATGCCACACTCCAACATTTGACATTAATTCCGTTAGTAACAAGCTGGTGAAGAACGTTTCATCAAATTGCAACTGTTTTTGTCCAATCTGAATGTAAGCTAAAATTCTTGCTAATAGTTTACCAAAACATCACAACATTATAAGTAGACACTGGGTTGTCAGTGCTGTGTGTCTGCTGGTTGTGAAGTTTGTCTGTCCACATCAGATTGAATAGACAGTCGATGCAAGCTAAATTTTTTCTTTTAATTTATGGGATGCTGGTGAGATTATTTGTTATCTTTTAAGAGGGCTGCAAATGTGAATTAAAACGATAGGGAATATTTTTGAAACATTGAACAGTTGTATCTGTAACACTATGCATAATAGTAAACACATTTTTATTGTCCATATTGTAGCAGCCATATTGTGGTTAGCTTTTTATCTCCAAATCCCCTTGATGGGTCTGCTTTTTCTGATCCTTAAGCTGAAAATGACAAAAGTAAAGCTGGTATTAATGTTGTTAATCTCATTCTGTTCATATTTTATTGTATGCGTTTCTCAGAGAAGCTACTAAATTGCCCTTTTATCATGTTTTCACTGCGTCACTGTAACACTTATTGGCTGCAGGCTCCTCTATGTTTTCCAGATTCTTTTTAAATAAATTCCTATTATTTGGTTGGAGTATTCTAGAGGCTAATTTCACGTGTTAAATCCTTCTGATATACAAAAAATGTCACACAAGTCAAGATTATGTAGTTTATCATGTAATGTCAGTTTTAACAGTTATTAGTTAAATAAAACATTTTTTGAGGTATGCTCATTGATTACTCCTACACTTTTTCATGAGTCTCGATAATATTTTCTTCTTCTCCTATAATGGAGTACCATTGTTTTGTTGTTGACATTTGTGAACTGTGTAAAAAAAAAAAAAAATATCTAAACATCTTCTGTTGTTTCCAGTTTCCTCTGGGCCGCTCAAACCTGTCCTCCCTCAGTCATTGCCTGTCCCATCGCAGCCTCTCATTGTACCTTCACAGCCCACTCCACCCATTAATACAGCCCACCCTTATCAGGTAATGTGCAAGAAGCCATACAGCATAAGGCTGCCTGGAGACTAATTCTTACCGCCTGCTTTAAATAGTATTTATGGATACAGTGTTTTACCCTGTATTGTCTTCCTTTTCATCTGCTTGCTCACAGAGTACAGCCCCCATGACTGCTGCTCAGGTGGCTGCACAGATGGCCGTTGAGGCAGCCAACGTCCAGAAGAGTCGCTGTGAGTTACCACTGGTCTCTGTGGGCATCTGTGAACAGTTTACGTTAGCCAATGTTTTATTTGCAGTGTCTGTGTTTACTGTGGTGGTGTCTGTATTTTTAACAGCAAAACCTAAACCAAAACAAGTTGTTTCATTGACTCACCCAGATTGACTTCTGATAATTGGATCTTTGGATTAGTTAAAATTCAAAGTATTCCAAAAATAATTGCACAACCAGAATGCATTGTTTTTGGGCACAGTAGCTCATAGTGTCTCTTGGTATTAGTTTTGTTTTCAAATGTGGCATCTGTTCTGATATTTGTCGGATTCTCTCACTCCCCCTCTAGTCCCAGGAATGGTCAATCAAGGTCCCCCATTCGCCAGTCAGCCAAATATCCCATCAGTCCCTGGAGTAAAGCTCAGTCAGCCAAGCATATCAACAGTTACCACAGCAACGCAGCCTATAATGCTGCAACAAGGTGCTCCCAACCAGCAGCAGCCAGTCCCACCCCCAGGACAGCCTCCACCCAATCAGCAGCCACAGCAGCCGCCTCAGCAGCAGACCACAGCCAATCAGCCCACAGTGCCTTCAGTGCAGCCCAACATGGTAAGTTCTGACAATAATCAATTTGAAAAACCAATACATTTCAATACACTAAGGGCCATTTCACATTGTTTTTGTTTTTGAGTGTGTGTGTGTGGTCACCAGATTCTCCAAAAATACATATATAAGACTTATACCCAGCATGACACTTTGTTCATGCACAAACGCATACATAACTGTCCCTATGTGCTCTTTCCAGAACCTTATTTCAGCAGTACTTCAGAGAAAATATCAAATCCATGTTCTCAGTTTCCTCCATGAAAAAGACGCCACATTTAATCAGCAAGTTAAAACAGTGACTGACATATGTTCAGTTAACACACGGGACATGCATGCTTGTGGTGATATCTTGTGATATTACACGATTTGTTCCTTTTTAAACGTGAGATTGTTTCAAATAATGGAATAATAGTCACATACCCATATGGTGTTGTAGTCACTCCGTATAGCCGAGTGTCAACTTTAAACACTTTTATGCCACTTTCTCTCTTTGTTTCCTTGCTGAGGCACTGTGGAGGAATAACAGCACAATGTTGGAATTTGTTCTAAAAAGACAGTAAGGTTAATTTCGTAAGCACAGACAGCTGTCGAAAACCCAAACTGGATTAAGGTTCTGTTGGATTAAGGTTGAATTATATTAACACTAAAAAAAAAAAACATATTAACTTGCAGTGCTGATTATTAACGGACACCAAAAATAATCTGTAACCTAATAGTTTATTATGTCTTCATACCAATTGCTACCATCACCATCATTTACTTAATCCTAGCAGATGTAGCTGCACTCATCGCTTATCTACTCCCCTGAGCTGTTGACTGTGCACACTAAATGCTGTAACAGAAGTAGATTGAAATTGTCAGTGATTTCTACGTGGGTCCTTACGAATAGACAGTGTGAATAGACAGCAAGCCTGTGTTGAATTGATTTAAATTGTGTTTAATTGTGAACATGTTGGCATTCTGTGGAGTTTAACCTGCTCATAGCACTCAGTTGAAGACCGGAGTACTTATTCTCACCCCCTTGTAAAAAATCAGTCTGTGAATGAATGAACGATCAAATGTAAGTGGCCCTGCTCGTGTCTGGAGCCGCACAACTAAGACTTTGCTCATCTGTGCTGCTGCTGTATCACCAGCAGCTTAGCGGGGAGTTTGCAGACTAACGCACTGTCTGAAGTCTCATATCAAACTAGTGAATTTTAAACATTAATGTTACTATCAGATCAAAATGTCCCCAATTTCCCTCGAACATCACAGTGATACAGCTACTGTTTTCATATTGGTTCATTATTTTTCTCCCAGTAGCAGAAATGAGCTTTCTAATATTAAATGATGTTCTTGTTTAGTTAGCTCTACAGAATGACAATGATAGTATTATTAACACAACGGGAAACCTCATTTAATCTGTGTGTTCATCCTATGATTTGAAAACTCTACTTTTATGTCTGCCTTAAACAGCATATGTAGACTACATGTAACCACCTCCTCTTCATTGTATTCAACAGCCTGGTGTTTCTGGACCTCAAAGCAATGCAAATCCAATTGGACAGCAGCAAAACATTGCCAATAAGATAGTTGCATGGACTGGCGTTCTGGAGTGGCAAGAGGTAAAACCACAGAAAAATCAGATGTTAAGTCCTTTTTTGAGGGGAAATGTCAGGAAAGCTGAAAAGAAAGCAATAAATGTTATGTTAGGAGGTCTTTTTCTTTTATTTTTTTTTTAGATCATTATAGATTTAATTCCTTACTAACAGTAATGACATTTGAATTTCAAGTAGTCCACATTATTGAAGAAGAAGAAATGGCTAGCCTTGCCATGTTTGTGTGTCTGAAAAATCTGCCAGTACTTCTGTAGCTCTCATATTAATGTTACGCTGTCAACACAACATTTAGTGCTTTAAAAAATGCAATAATTAATGCAATAATCGCGCTTTTATTAATCAATATTGGTTATCTTGTACAGAAATTCCATCCAGTTGCAAATATAGTGTCTAATATATATTGTGTAAGTCTATGTTGGCAAACACAAAATAAGAAACAGGAGGACATGTGTTAATTAATATTAACAAAATTGGATTTTGTTCCTTCACACCATTTTAAGACTGTAACCAGCTGCTAAACAGCTGCGTTGTTTACAGTGACCACACATCTAAGTGTGTAGCATGTATGTGTTCTTTCAACTCTTGGCAGTAAGGTGAATATTTCTTAAAACTATTCTTTTAATTAACTTTACTGGCTTGCTGTCCCAGCTGTACATGTGCATGTAGTAGACAGACAGCACGACTACACAGTAAAAGGTATGGATTAATTTCCCTTTTGTCATTGATTATTATACACTGTGATTAATTGCACATGTCCATTGGCTAAACTCAAGGTCAGATCAATGTAGTTTACAGCTGCAGTGCTGAGCCAGGAAAATGGATGTTAATGGATTTCATGCGACAGTCATGAGTCCTTCAAGTGTTTGTGTTTGGTGACACACTCACTGATCAATCTCCTCTGTCAACTCTCTTCCTCTCTTTTCTGTTTGTCAAAATTATTTAAGAGCACGAAGCTCAGGAGACTCTTACATATTGTCTATGTAAATGTACAGTCGCAAGCAACTAGAGTGAAAAGATTAGGGGCATGCAACATTGCTCTTAAACTGCCGTGTCCTCTCCAGTTAACTCATCAGGTTTTAATTGCTGATTCTTCTTTGGACTAATTAAAATGTTGCAGAGAATTGCATTACAGACACGGATATTTATTTAAAGAAGTGGTTGTTGGATTTATTAAATAGAAAAACTCTCACAAAGCCAACCACGAATGCCAACTCTTTTGGCTGGAGCTTGTTCTGACTACAGTGTTATCAATATGGTGCATTCTGTTTGGCTGAATTTCAACCTGCTCATTCTGGAGAGCTTTTGCTGTCTAAAATATGGTGCAACCAATTTAAGGTGGTTCTGTGAAAACAGGACTGTTTATTTCACTGCTGTCTTTCACTGTTGCTGCAGCAAGTGTGTCTGAAGAGAAGGCTTAGCATAATGCGTTTGTAATAGACCGCACAAGGACAACCATTGTCTGGACTGATACATGACTGATTGATCATTGATCACTTATTGATGCTCCATAGTTGAACAGCGCATGGCAGTTTTCCCAGTGGGATTGTTGCATTGACATGCTTCAAGGGCTGTTCCTTTTTTTTTTAATTTAATTTTCAACATTTCAACATTGATAATCTGCATGTCTCTCCTCAGCAAATATTAAATGTCATGGCCAGATTCAATGTAAACAGTAACATTATCTACTCCTGTCACCAGGAGTTGGACGCACCTTGATATCCTGTACACTTTTGAAGGAGCTGAGAGATCACATTGACAGTGTTTTAATCAGTGATAGTGTAGCTCTTAATCCTGCAAACCAAAAAAAAAAATCTATGGTCTCAAGACCAGAAAGTAGAAGCAAAGTTGCACACACTCTTATGTTTGCCTCACACCTCTACATTTAAAATAACAGGCTTTTCTTATAAAAGCCCTGTAAGACGGTGAACACAACTCTTGGCAGGAATGTAATAGGTACAAATAGATCCCAGCACCAACCAATGTACCCCATAATCTGGCAGTAGCTCTGCAGTTATAAGATGTATTTATAGGGAAAGCTTAAGAATCACTAATTGCCCTTTAATTACTTGCGAGAAAGTAAAATATTGACCACAGGGAATCCTGAGCCTGAGGTTTGAAAATGAGTTTTGATGTTGTGGCATCTTGGTAAAGCGTTTCCATTCAAACAGTTAAAGATTTAGTATTGTAACTTGTGCTCAGTCAAGTCTACACATAAGATGATGATAGAGTTATACATTTTTGCTGTGACTTTGTTGCGGTGGGGTCTTGTTGCCATAGCTACATGAACCTTTTCTCTGTTCAACCTTTCCAATACGCAGTGTCAAAAACTTCAAACATTTTTTGTTTGAAGTGTTTACACAAGGAGGCAAAATGTTAATGTTGGACGTTGTGACGCATCTCAGATGTGGGATTTGTTGCTACATTTTCATACATCTGTAAGAAGAATGCGAAGAGATTGTACTGTGGAGGGCAGCGTTACACCTCTCGGCGTACAGCCTGCCGGAAATTATCAGAAGAAGAAGAATTTGCAATTATGACTTCCTTTCTTTGCCAAGCACCATAGTATTTAATGTATCCATAATTTGTCTCTTTGGTTGCCCTTGTGCTTAAACTATTTATGACGTCAGTTAAAGTTTACAATTTAAAGCACTAAAAAGTGTGCAAGATATGTACTTGTTTTTTTAAAATGAATTCATTGTATTTATTTTTATTCATATTCAACAGACAATACAGATACAAAAGCACAAATGAAAAATATATAAAATGCCATAAAAAGTACAAGTTGAAAGGGAATTGGCTGAAGCTGACACTTGTTAACACTATCCCCTCTTACCTAAAAAATCAAATCATCACATAACCTGGTTATTTCAGCAACAAAAGAAACATTAATTTCTCAATTTTTGTCAGTCCTAGTCAGTCCTGTCATATATCCGTTAACTCCACTATAGTATTTATTGCAAGATTAAATTATTCTTATCAAGTTGTGTGAGTCTGTTTAGTGTTTTAACATTTTCAGAGCAAATATTTCACAGGTTCACTCCTCTGACCGACAGACAATGAGTTTGTACATTTGTCTTTGGTTCTTCAAAGAAATAAATTTCCTTTTAGGTTGATTATATTGACTTCCTCCCATTTTAAAGAGCTTCTGGTGAAGCTCAGTGGTAAGTGTCCATTTTTTAGCTTTGCACATGAATTGCACTGTATTGTAATCTACAATCTGGATAAAAAAAAAAGAGGATTTGTTGGTTTGCAGTTTTTCTTTTCTTTGCATATAATTCATATTGCTTTGAGTTGAACCGCTTCCTTCTTTTGGAGTGTATTTTGTCATTCTGCACCTTCTCTCCGCAGAAGCCTAAAGCCTCCTCGATGGATTCAGCCACCAAACTGACGCGGTCTCTACCATGTCAAGTGCACGTCAACCAAGGAGAAAATCTGTGAGTAACTGTCAGTTGACTGAAACTGATCTATAGGGGAGGGATTGGTTTAAACACCTGATGAATAATTGCCATGCTATTTCTGTTTCTGAACAGAAACACAGATCAGTGGCCCCAGAAGCTCATCATGCAGCTGATTCCACAGCAGTTACTGGTGGGACAATTTTTTTATGAGCTTGTTTTAATGTGTGAATGTATTGTGTGCTGACAATCATTTATGAATGCTGCATAACTAAGTCCTCTCTTTCTTGTTCATTTGTAGACAACCTTAGGCCACCTCTTCAGAAACTCTCGAATGGTTCAGTTTCTCTTCACTAACAAAGACTTGGAGTCACTGAAAGGCCTTTACCGCATCATGACCAGTGGATTTGTAAGTTTTCAAAGCATGCTACCTCTCTCACAACCTCAAATGTGTGTATACATCTTTCAGTTTGCCTCAATCCATTTTTCATGAGCAACAAATGAGTGCAGCTCCCCCTTCTGTCCAGTAGATGGGTTGAACGTGGAGTTGTGATGCAGTATTGTGGTAGAGACTCCAGAGGGGGTTCCAGGGTATACATTTTGTCACATTCAGCTTGGTGATAGGATTTGAAACATGCTTTACCATCAGTACAAATTAACTTAATTGTTTAGTTTTCATTCAGTTCCAGAAGGGGAGTTTTGTCAGTGTGGTGCATTGTTAATAAGGTAATAACACTGAGAAATTGCCGTGGCTGAGCTCTGCCTCTTTGCCTGAACTTGATTCACGGTCCAGAGAAAGCACAGTAGGAATTAAGTTAATACCATTTGCATTTAATTAATAAAACCTATATGTTTGATTGGTGGAAAAGGGGCTCGGGAGTAGGTTATGTCCCCAAGCCAGACCCCAATCCCATAAACATGTGAAAGTCCCATTTCAAGGTCAGTCTGCTCTGTGACCCCTCCACAGGCCGGCTGCGTCCACTTCCCCCACACCACTTCTCCCTGTGAAGTGCGGGTGCTGATGCTGCTCTATTCGTCCAAGAAGAGAATATTCATGGGCCTCATTCCCAATGACCAGAGTGGATTTGTCAATGGAATCCGGCAAGTCATCACCAACCACAAACAGGTCCAGCAGCACAGAGCGGTGAGTAGTGATATGAGGAGGAGGAGAGCAAGGTTTGTATATGTGGAGTGTGGAGAACAAAAGGAACTGATAATGAGGGGGCATTATAGAGGAGCACCAGGGAATTGAGGTGCATTGTTTAAGACATTGAGGTGCATTGTTATTGACATTTCATTTAGTAGACCCAGTATCTTCACAGCACCTACTAATGTCTCTCACTCTGGATGAGGCTAATGGGGTTAGCATTAGCTGCAACTGCAACATTAGCTGACCACTGCACACCCACCTCATAATCGCTGCTTAAGAGAGGGAAATGTATGTCGATATAATACATCCAATGCTCTTTATGTCACATTTGTTTCCAAATACAGAATCCGTTGCTTTTTGGAAATTGTTAATGTAATACATCAGAGCTCAATTTTCTTTTTTAAAGAAGAAACTGACTAATATTGTTTTTTTTCTCTTGAGACTATAACTGGTCTCATGCAAAAAAAGCAAAACATAAGTAAAATCCTTTAGTTGCACTCTGCAATCTCAGCTATAAAGGGAAACTTATCTTCATGTTAAGTGAAGGTCTTGCACTTGACATAATGTGCTGTGAAGGTGGCGTAATCACAAAAATGATTATTATAAAGTGTCCAACAGAAAATAAATCTGTAGTAATTCTGGTAATCACTTACAAAGTTATATAGTAATCCTCAGGATTTGGCTTGTTGGAATAAGAAAGTACATCACGTACATTCACGGCATGGCCCCACATTCCAGATTTTAACATTACATAAGATAGTATAGGAGAAGCGATTCAGTCACAGTTGTATGTTGTAGACATAATAGGGACGTATAGAGACGTGGCCTCTCCTTCCAGCCAGAGTTCATTACAGGTTAAAAACACTACTGCCTCGTCCTCATGGCAGTGGAATTTCCCTTCCCCTCCCTGCTCATCCTTATCCTCAGATTTTAAATAGTATCCTCTGGATTAGCCGTCTACTCCACTCCAGCTTATTGCATCCAGTGGTGAGGGGTTCTGCATCGCTGTGAAGCAATGCAGCGTCCAGTCACAGAGAAGCAGCATGCCCCAGTTTAAAAATGATGCCCATTGTTGAGTTAATTAACTTTCTTGTCGCAATCTGCTCTCATCAGCGGCAGTAGCACTTATTTACTCACCCTGCTAATTTTATTTCTTCGCAAAAACGCATTAGCCCTATATGTAACTTTGTGCTTAAGTGAATTAGGGCATTTAGAGAAAGCAGAGGACATGGAAGTGTAGAGAAGGTTTTGTGTTTTCCACCTGTTGTGTAACCACACATTCCGTGCTGCATTGCTAATAGGAGAAGCACAACAGCAATCTAAACATAATTCATATTTCACTTGTAGGACTTGGAGTTGAGGCTTTTCTGTTCAAAACAATAAGATTGTAATTTCGTTTGTTAGAAGAAAGACAAAATAGAATGTTTTGCTTGAAAGGTGATAGGTTTTAAAACCAAGGTGTTAATGGGTTAACGGCAAGAGATAAATCACAATCAACTGTTACTGTTGGTCAGAAACATCATCCCTGGTTGTCCTGTATAGATTTAACTAGATGAAAAACCTGGTGTCTATCAGACACAAGCTCATTTCTGAGGAACCTGCTATGTTTAGGGCTAAGATGTAAATAAGATAAGAGATAACGCTTCGGTAACGTTGTCCAAATACATGGAAGTCAGTGAGAGTCCTTAAAAGGATAGCTGCGCAAACCCGTGGCTGTGTGGGGGTGGTGGTGTTAATAATTTGTGCTTCATAGGAGAAGCAGTGAAACACTGCAGGTAATTTGAGAGCGCTGCTGCCAGTTAAATTATTTTTGCCATTTTTGCTGTCAATAGTCTGATATAGTATGTGATTTCTGTGTTTTCTTATCCCCCTCAAGACTATATAAACAATGTGAAAATAGTATATATATGTTTTTAGAGTCTGAATGTATACGGGCATGTGTCCAGAATTTGTTTGCAGAGTTACTTTTGTTCCTCTGACTTGCTTTACCTTTTATTTTTATTTTTTATTTTTTTTTTTATTATTATTTTTTTAAACCTTCGGGTGTGGATGGATTTTGTACACGCATTTTCACACTTAAGATTAAGTGCTTTAATAATAAGTCGCCAGTTTGTTTTAAAACCACGGTAACCAAAATAGCAAACACTTCAGCAGGAGGTGCTTGAAATTAAATCTCCACTGGCTTGTCGTCATCATGCTCTATATTTTTGAATTTGCTTCTCGTTTGCACAACCACGGACAAAAGAAGTCGATATGCAGATTCAACCCAAAGCTCTTAATGTCCTTTACATAGAAAATATCAATTACATGCTACAAATATGTTGGCAGTGACTGCAGATTATGGATTCGGTGCATTTGTGCAGAAATAGCAAGATTACATTTGTAGAATTTATTAATTTATTTTGATAAAAGGGCCGGTCAAAGAGTTGTTGGTTCAGCTTTTAAAATGGGCATGGAAAACATTGAGGCGCTCTGTGTAAATATTCCTGCTGTCCTTACTGCCACAAAGGAAATGCACCTAAAGCTGTTTTATTGCAAGTGATAGTGGACAGAATATTTTGCTAAACTACATTTACATAAATCTCAGTTATGTAAATGTTAAAATGAGGCATCAGCAGTTTGAGTGAAACACATTAAGTGTGTATCTTTGTAGTACCTCATTCCTGGGCTTACTCCAACAGTGTTATATGGAAGCACACTAACGGTGAAAGCACCGGAGTCCGCAGTACCCACATTTCTGCTTGAGCCCGAAGGCAAAGATTCATAAGGGGAGGAAGTCGGCGGTGTATAGAACTGCGACTAACGACTATTATCGATTATTAGGATTAGTCGATAATCGGATAATAAATCACACAATTACTCAATGGCGCTCTTTAGCTTCCACTTTTTCAATTTAACTTGAGGTTGTTTTGGGCGTGTGCTAACTAACAATAACAATAAAGACAATACAAATACTTGATTCTAAAATATTCCTTTGAGTAAACATTGCTGCTGTTCAGGATACCTCTACAAAAAAATTAATAAAATGCTTGAATAATTATTTTTATTTAATTTTAATCCAAGGACTGGTACAGTGCTTATATAAAAAAATAAAATAAATAAAGCATCCGTTTCAATAAAAAGAAAAGAAAAGTGCATTTTCCATGAATTTGTTCACAGTGTTCTGTAGTCTACAGCAGCCATACCGCTCTGATGTTTATCTGACATCTCCCACTGTTCACTGCACGTGTGACTCCCAGCAGAGATATGTCTCACTCCGTATTAATAAAAAAGAAAAGGATGTTGTTCAGGTCCACAGTGTGAAAAAGCCATGTGGTGACGTAACCGACAATTAACTTTGTCAGCAACTCATTGGAAATCATACACATGCACTCATCTGTGTCTGCCGGATCAGTCCAGTCCAATCCAATTTTTTTTTTGTAAAGCACTTAAAAACAACCACAGTGGACCAGATCAATCTACAACTGGACAAATGCAGACGTCATGGGCAAGTCTTATATACTGAAGTATGAATATGTCTGTTCTTTTTCTGGAGCACTCCAGACCAATATATCATGTCTGTATGTTTATGCTATTTTACCTTTTTCACCATTACTCCAAAGCATTCATGGTTAATTAATGATTGTTTAGAAAATCTGCTCTGTTGAATCCGTGCTTCATTTATTTTGTGTAATTTTGCGGTGGTTGTATGGTTCAGGTCTCCTGACCCGAGATATTCTCCTTTCCTTTGTGTGTTGTCATGATGCGCTTGAGCATTGTGTTTAACCACAGTCACCTTTAGCCACATATTGTTCTGAACACAGGGAAATAAAAGAGTTCATGCTGGGCATTTAAAGATGTTAATGAGTATAGAGGTGAGGCAAAGAAGTACTCGAGAAGAGGACACATGCCGAGTTGGTTAATAAAGGTGGTTAGCTCTCCAGTTTTCGATGAGAAATGCACTTCCTGCTGTTTTTAAAGTCATGTTTCTATGCAGCAGCTGGGTGGTGCAGGAGGTCCAATGCAACCAAGTCAGGTCCCGCCGAACCAGAACTTCCTCAACAGGCCGTCTGGTCCCATTCCTGTCTCCCATGGCAACGTCCAGCAGCAGGTAGGTAAACTATATCAGTGCTGGCATGCCTGCCTGTGTTTTCACATCAGTTTCCCCTCTTACACTGCCTGTTGTTACTTCCCCGACTGGTGCCCACTGATTTCTGCATGTCTGACTGCTAACACTCTCCTCGGCTGTGATCCCCACACACTCTTCACCACTCTTCCTTCTCTTCCTCCTCCTCTTCCACTCTGATCTGTCCTGTGTGCAGTCTGTGGTGGTGGGCATGCCTGTTAGTCAGGTTTCTATGATGGAGGAGCAGCAGAGGCAGAACAACATGGTGAGACACACATTAGCCTCTTGTCATACAATCAACATGTCGTTAGGGCGGCCACTATAATTTATATACATGTGGCCTGAAATAGTTTTGATAATCAAAGTCTCACTTTTGGTCTTGAGTGATAGTTGAAGAACAAAAAAAAAAATTGTCTCTTTTATGGACAGAAAATAACATTCAAACTGATCACATGTGTTATACCTGTGTTATTTGTGCAGTGTCTAAACATAAGGTTGATTTACATAGAAACATTGTTTTACTTCCATTATATTATAACATGCAGTATTGTATTTTGTTTTTGATTTATCTAAGATAAGTAATGTGGATTTAAACTTGTTTTTTAGTCTCAGATAATTGTCTTGGCTTCATGGCTCGTCAAAAATACACAAATCAGCCTCTATGTGTTAATGTCCTGGCTGAATGGTGTACGTGTCAGTCATGAAGCGGGCGAACAGCTAGTTTTCTATGGGCATGTTTTTACTTAAACGCTCCTCTTGCAGCATGCCACTGACACAAACAATGAACTGAACATGTGCATGCATAGGTTTGTGTATCTTGTTGAATTCAAAGTGTTTGTCATGATTGTGAGGTGACAGGCTTTTGAAAACAGGAGCACACAGCTCTCGTCACGATACGATGGTTGACATGAATCTCTCCTGAGGACGTGATATTTTTAAAAGGTGGTGCACATTAGTGTCTTTAAAATCAACCATAAGTTGGCAAACACCCATTTTTCATATAGATTTTTTGTAATTATATTCAAATACCTGTAATTTAAATGTGAAATAGCTGAATATCTGTGGCCAGAACTCACATTTAAGTAGTTGTCTTAAATACACATATTCTGGTGTTGGTTTTGGTTGATTCACAGGTCAAAGACCACACTCCTGTTTTTAAATCAAATTCTCAAAACGCAGTTTTATTCCTTGGCTTTTGGCTCAGCATGCCAATTTTGCCTAAGCTTGCCTATTTTAATCCATGTCTCCTTTCCTATTGGTCTTAACGCTTTTATTATTTTAATGTTTCTGTTGGTTTTAAGTTGGTCTTAGTGTTTTCTTATGTTGTTTTAAAATAATTAAATGAATACATTTGAATTGGAAAGTTAATGTCATGTGCATGATTTTGCACATGCATCAGCGTTGATTAAGTTGTTTGGAAATGTTCTGTGCTACAAACATAAGCAACAAACTAAACACTGTATCGTCACTGAATGCATTAATCTGTATTTGGGCGACATGTCAAGTAACATTATTGAACAGAACTGTGATGTGACCATACTTTCTGAGTATGTGATGTGATGTAACTGTCGGGCACTCATTCAGATGACAATGAGAGCAGCAGGACCAGCAAACCAACAGCCTCCGGTCAGTGGGGCTCCACCCAACCAGGTTGCACAGAGTGGACAAGCCCCACCACAGGGTCCCATACTCCGTCTCTCAAACCCAGGAGCCAATCCACAGCTACGCAGTCTTCTCCTCAGTCAACAGCAGCCGGTAAGAATTCAACAAATGATTGTGTGACTGAAGGACTATGTGGTAAATGAGTTTTGTCAGAGTTAACACGTCTCACCTGTCTCCGTGTTCTTGCAGCAGGGCGGGGTGTCTCACATGCCAGGCATGATGTCTCACCAGGGTTTAGGGCCGCAGTTGGTCCACTCGGCACCAGGAGGGGGGCCTCAAATGCAGAGCCAGTGGAGGCAGCCGTTGGCAGGTCAGCAGGAACCCCCACAGATGTGGAGGGGTGTGTGAAACATGAATTCAAGTCAACGTAAAATCTCAGAATATGGCTGAGAAAGCACTTATTAAAGGGCAATAAGGTCGATAAATCTGAAAGGAAATGAAAACACTGAGCGCTAGGGTAAGTCAGTCACCCAAAAGTTAAATATAAAAGAGCTTTTTGTGCTGTCATTGCTCTTATTTTATTTTACTTATTTAAAAACTTGCTTGAGTTAGATGTTTAGTCCCAGTTGGCTTCAATTTGTCAATTGGTTTGGTTTACATTGATTTAAGAATTGTTTGCAGGAGTTCTATTACATACAATATATATTATATTGATTTTGAAGCTCCAGAATTGGGCACTGAAGATTGATGGTGGTCTTTGTGGTTGCCAGACTATGGTAACATTCAAACTGCACTGAAGACGAGTAACAACTAGTGACAGTGGAGATTGATTTCCTTGGGCCTCTTGTCAGACTCTTCTAAGTGGTTTGACAGGTTATTAATACTTAATCTTCTCAAAACCTTTTTTCACTAAGTTTGGCCCCCTTGTCCACGACCAGTGTTTGCTCCTCAGGTTTAGTTTTTCAGTCAAAATAATACAGACATCTATAATGTCTTGGTTGATGTTAATGTAGGATGTACTTTAGATTTTAAATAATGCTACAAATTTTAAATTACCTTCTAATTAAGTAACTAAAGTGTTTAACAATTAAGTTAACAGCCAATGCAATGGCATTTAATCTCTGAGTCATAACAATGATCTCTTTGACCTTTTCTCTTTAGTTTTATTCCTAAAATTGTAAAAAAAAAAAAAAAAAAACTCCCTCCTCATAAATCTTGTTTCCTCTCTTTACACCACTTCCATCCCTCCCCGTGTGCAGGTCCTGTGATGATGTCTGGAGGTCAGAGAGGAGCCGTGCCCCAGCCCGGGATGCCTCAAGTCTCCAGTGTCATGGAGGATGAAATCCTCATGGACCTTATCTGATTGAGTGTCGAGGACCGAGAAACAGGACTTTCAGTGAACACTTGGCAGCCATTTGCCACTTCTGACACATACATCCACTCTGTTGCTTTATTACCGCGAATGGTCGACATAATTAATGAACACATCATGAGTAGTATCTTCTGTGTTTTTTTATGAGACTGAGCAGCTGAAGTTAATTAGGGGCAGACGATGTGCATTAGTTTTTTATGTTAATGATGAAACCTGACATCATGCTAATCCTCCATGCTACATACTGGTTGGAGCCAAATCACTGGAACCGGTCAACTATGTGACGCTTCTGGAGACTTAACGCTGCTTTCATTTTTACTTTTTTATCAAGTAAATATAGGTTATTTTGTTTCTTTTTGCTGAAATTTTCCTTTTTTGTGCCCCCCCCTTTTTTTGTTAAAAAAATGTAGATTAAAAAGGAAAATAAATAATGGAAGAAGTGATTTATGATTAATGGACTGTCGACATGATACGAAGGTGATAATGTTATGAGCTTTGTGATAATCCAGCCACAGTCCTGCCTCCTCGTATGTGAATGCAGCGTGGATTCTTAAGGTGAGAAACACTGAAATAGACTTAATAATAGATTGTTCTGTGTCTTTTTCTGCCAGAAAGTGTCACAGTGTTAATTTTAACTACTCCAATATGTTGTGGAAACATAGAGCGCCCTTGTGCCAAGTAGTCCTACCAGATGGCATCAGTTGGCCATGTTTCCTCTGGCATATCATACAGTCAGGCTGACCGCATGTGCACATGACTCCACATACAGTATATGCCAACAGTGTCCTTTTTGAAAATGCTCCCTCGCACGTACACGCACACACACATACACACACATGCCATACCTGCGAGTTAAACCCAGCACGCCAAACAAAATGCCCTCCTGCATGTACCTGGTGGTGACGTGTGTAGAAACTGCAGAGCTAAGTCTCCTTCGTTCATGGGGAGAGCAAAAGCACCTGAACTTCGTTCAGCCCTCACACACGTGCTCGTGAGACATTCACGTATCAGTTTGTGCAGTCCCCTCACATACATGCACACTTGGACACTGTGTATACACACTCTTACCAACAGGAAGTGATGTCAGTCCCTGTCACCTGGGAGACAGAGACGGTTGCTAAGATACCATGACAGTGGGTTCTTGTTTCTGAGCTTTTTCTCAGCCCTGCTTTCACATTGACTCACACAGACAGACACTAGTCCCTCAGTGGCTGGTGTTCATTCCTCCCATCCCTTTATCAGTGGCTGGCCCTCATAGCTGGGCTCGGCTTCACTTTATCTTTCCCCTTCTCACTCTCGCTCTCTCAATCTCCATCTTTATGTCCCCTTCTTACTATCACGCGAGTAACGGCCTCCTGAGCTCATAGCTTTTTCAGTATCTCTTTTATTAACAGGAAAAAAATGTCTATTCAATGAGCTAAATAAAATTCATTTGTAGCTAAAACTGGCCTCAAACTATCATGGCCATTTGGCAAATATCCACTACTATAATTTAAAAAACCATCAGTAGTTAAACCATACTTTCTTAAAACTAGAAAGACTAAAAATCTTGATGCTGTTTATGCTACAATATGTATATGTACTATATATATATGTGTGTGTATATATATATATATATGTGTGTATATATATATATATATATATATATATATATATATATATATATATATATATATATGTGTGTGTATATATATATATATATATATATATATATATATATATATATATATATATATATATATATATATGTGTGTGTATATATATATATATATATATATATATATATATACACACACACACGTATATGTATATGTACTCTGGCCAGAAATGGAAAATAAAAATCGATTACTCTTAATTGTATAATTATAAACAAATAAACTGAATAATTGCCGTAGAAAAAAAGATCTGTAGATGAATCAATAATAAAATAACACTAGTTGCAGCTCTACAGTGACCTCGTATATGGCAGCATGTTCAGTAATAAAAGCACCAGATGAGTCATTATCATGTGTTAATGTAGCTCTTGTTCGAATTTCAGTAGCCGATTGTTCAAAGTCAGGACAAAAGTATGCTAAAATGAGAGACGTAAAACTTTCATACAATTAAAACCACTTGTGGTTTTCAAATCAATTGTGAGAAAACCTCATCTGAACAGTCTGGATTGAATAAATATGTATGTGGCATTGATTTATTGCTGTAAGTCATGTTAAAAAAATCTTAACTATTTGAATGTAGTAATTTAGAGTTTGTGTTGCGCAGTAACGATCAAACATACAAAACATGAATCTAAAGCATTTATATAAACTACTTCTACTCATGTCCACCTCCTCCTGGTACACCCCCCCCCCCCCATCTCCAGATTCAGTTGAGTGTGTAATACCAAGCTCAACCTCCACTCTACTCTTGTATCACATGTGTGTGAAAAACCCTGTGATGGTCAGTCACCTTTCCCTGTGTGTAGCGGTTTCTGTTCAACTCCGACAGTACAATAGACGCTGAGGTTTCAGAGTGTGGATAAACATGTTTTTTTTCTTCTTTTTCTTCTCGCCAATGAGAATCCAGCTCCTCTGCAGAGACAGGAAGACTCCGACTGATGTTTGCATTTAGGCACAGGGCAGCAGTTTTGAACGTGGGCTGAAAGACAGTGGGGACTGTTCAGTTTGCACCGTGTGTAAACATGAGGCCAATGTGCAGAGTCATCACCCACATTAACATGCCTCACTACCTTTAAGTGATTTAAGGAACAGATCGACCAAGCATCTGTCGATGAACAACAACAGCTCAGGTCTTATCAGACCTTTGAGGGTGAGCTGAAAGTCCCTGAAGAGTGGCATGAAAATGCTACCACTCTGAGGAGGATTTTAAAACATTCAAATGAAAAATAATGGGAGACACAGACATTAGAAGCCGTCTGGGCCTTGTGCACCCAGAGAGAGCGCAAGTCTTTTCGTCAAGTTTAACAAATACACCAGGATCTAAAAATTGCAAGCAATGTAGAGCTCTTGGCATGTGATTTAACATAGCTGCTATCTGACAATCACCAGCAACATGTAACAGACTTTTCAAAGTAAACGTCATTCTCTGTCTCTATATCTGCACAGAAAGTTTTCATTGTTTAGAAACTTCCTGCCCCTAAATCCTGGCGGCATCATACGTGTAGAGGGGAAAGCACTGCAGCGACACTCATTCTGCTGCTCTAACTACAACAAGAAGACCCAGGTCCGTGACCCGGTCAGAACCAAGGGTCTTTCTGCACGGAGTTTGCATGTTCGGGTTCTCCAGTTTCCTCCCACTGTCCAAAAACATGAAGGTAAATTGGACACTGAACTGACCATAGGTGTGAGAGAGAGTGGTTGTTTGTCTCTATGGCTCCCCGACCCTCATGTGGAGCATAAAGTGGTATCGATGGATGGATGTTTATTCCACCTGCACAAGACCTGACATGTTTTGGTGAGAAATAAATCCCGCTGCTCCACATACACAATCTTTACATCTATGCAATATTTATTTATCACATGTATGCAAGCGTGCAGTCTTACAGCTAAATTTATTTAACGTCTCAATAAAGCACCTGTAAGGCATATTTCCTTTAACATGTCTCGTATAGATTTATAACATTTGCATTAAAAATGCAACTAAATGCATTAAGTGCACTTAACCTTGGTCACTACGTCTCTGAACACATCTTTACATACAACGTCAACCTGAGCTTTTTACT
Organism: Solea solea; assembly: GCF_958295425.1. Taxonomy (NCBI): domain Eukaryota; kingdom Metazoa; phylum Chordata; class Actinopteri; order Pleuronectiformes; family Soleidae; genus Solea; species Solea solea. The sequence goes on from NC_081149.1 coordinate 12,133,750, forward strand.
GCACTTTACTGCAAAGTGGTTTGGGTCAGAGCAACAGCGGCCTGAATATAAATTGCCCCTGCTATGTGTTGATTGTGTGACATTTTGGTCGTCTGTCCCTGTTGTCGCCCTGAGAAAAGGCAGTGGACCAGTTTAAAGGCCAGTTAGAGGAGGCTATGGGCGAGAGATGAAGATTATACAGCCTGGTGGCAGAAGTGCTGCTCAGCATAATGGGGTTTATAGGCCTGGGGGCAGAGTTTGTTTTAGGCCCTGCTGGAGGAGGTGATGACAGGAGCGGGCAGTGGAGGGGCCAGGAGAGACCATCTTATTATTAAACCTCGCCACACGGGGAGTGGACGTGCTGTGATGGTCCTCGTGGTGGAGGAGCATGTAACACCTAACTCTGGATTTGTCTTCAGGGGCCTGTTGGGTTGAGGTCCACTTAGTGTGGGTGTGTGTGGAGACGAATGGCACTATTGGCCCTAAATGGATGTTGTTGCCGGACTGGAGTGTTTCTAAGGGGGGAGCATTAAACTCAGTGGTGGAGATTTAAGCCTGGTTGACTTTGAGATTAAGAGAGCTTCTTGTTTCTCTGTTGCTGAACTTTTGCTCTTTTATTGTGTACAAAGACAACGTTTTCGAACGTTCTACCTTTGTAGTCTACCTTTGCTAGTCATGACGCCCTGAATGTTCAGTTTGGAATCACACAGGTTGGAAACTCTGCAGTCAGTAGCATGCTGTTTTACCATCAGATGCAAATTAGGGCTCAGTTAAGGCCTCAGAGGCTGTGGAGAGTTCAGTGTTGAGATAGAGTGCAAGGGACGGGGGATGGGAACGGGGTGGGCAGACATGGCAGGAGAGGTGTTCTGGGCATATCTGAACCCACTGCCTCTCACCACGCCATTCCAGCACAGAGTGCGTCAATGGCAGAGGTTTCACCCCAGGGCAGCAACTGCGGCCGAGGCTCTGGGACCTGAGCGTGACCTGGGGCAAAGAGAGCGCCTTGTGTGCCTCTCAAGTGATATGTCAGCACAACACAACGCACAGCATCGCAGGGCAAAGCATACACGAGCAGCCTCATCGACAGGGCAGAGGCAGAAATTCTAGATGGCAAGCTTTCTGTCTTCATATGAGGCACATTAATCCTCACAGTGGCTCCCATCTTTATTCATTTATCGGCCTGTGGTGTCCACTCAATCAATGAGTTAAAGGCTGGCCTGATGGAGCGAGCCCTGCACACCCACCGGAGAGAGGAGGAGGAGGAGGAGGAGGAGAGGGAGGGGAGGTTATACTCCATAGCCTGAGCAGACACTGCAGCACAAAGATGCAAACAGAGTGGGTTGGGGAGGAAGAGGAGGAAATGAGAGAGGGGGGCTCTTTTCAGTAATGATGCAAGTGGTGGAGTGATAACTGGAGGTTAAAAAAGAACAGCCTTGTATCACGGGTGAGCAAGATTGAGACGTTCAAAGTAAAGGAGGCAGAGAACAGTCAATATTAGGGGCGAGCAATAGGGAGAGATCCAGGACAACACCTCCACAGACTATACCGAGGTATGTGTGCGAGAGGAGGAGAGAGGGATGTGGTGGTGGAGAGTGTGCGAGAGTTAGAGCGAGGGAGGGATATCCACTGCACTGTTGTGTGACTGGAAATTTAATAGAGAGAGAGAGGGAGGGAGGCAGGAAGGCAGCAGGGGAGGGGGGGAGAGGAGCGAGAGGAAGGAGCGACGCAATGCAAAAGCAGTGAGCGAGAGCTGTTGTTGGAATTACAGAGGACTGGGACAGGCGATCTGTGGACAGTGCTAGACCCCTCACTGCAGAGCGTGGATGAGTGGAGGGGGTCAACTGAGCGACAACATATTGTGCATAAAGTGGAAAAGGGCAGCCAAGGCCATGTGGTGTGTTTGTGTGTACGTGTGTGTGTGTGTGTGTGTGTGTGTGTGTGCAGCAGTGTCATGTTTAACACGAGAAACAGGTTGGCCACCCTGTTGCTGCACCCAGACTACATATGTAGGGGTCAGTCATTACCTTGTTCCTCATCTGAATCCTGCTTCTCTGTACCTGTGTGTGTGTGCGAGAAAGAGAGTAAAGCTGGAGGAAAGACGTGTGTGAGAACACACGCTTGTGATGCAGTGCTGGGGCTGAGGTGCAAGGAAGTGAGTGATCCTCCGAGTCTCAATATAGAATGTTATCAATCCGGCAGTAATCACCAATCTGAACAGCCGCCCAACCCCCCACCCCCCGACCCAACTCTCACCCATCGCTCTCCCAGCCGCCCCCTCCCTCGTTCCCTCTGCAATGTGATGGACACACTCAGCCACCCACCCACTCCAGTGCATCCTCATGTTAATGTCCTGCTGGTGTGATTGACGACTCAACCCTGTAACCTTAACCCGACCTTAACCGCTTCATCCCGGGAGAAAACTCTTTCCCCTGAACTTCAACAAAACGTCCAGTTTTCTCTGTCATGGTAATTGTGTGACACACGCACGCTCCCCTCGCTCCCTGACAGCAGTGTCGATCAATGCATCTGCATACGTGCTGCATATGCTGTGTATATGATGGGAGCTGCAATGGCAGGCAGGACACAAATCCAATGAGCCAGTGCTGTACAGGTGGGGCTCAACACTCTCTGAGTGTGTGTGTGTGTGTGTGTGTGCTTGAGCGTTGCCAAGGGAACCGGGTAAGCAGTAAATGTCCCTTGTAACAAGCTGTAAACACCACCATCATCATATTATTGAGACATGACCATATGGACATGTGTGTGTGTGTGTGTGTGTGTGTGTGTGTGTGAGAGAGTCTGTTATGAAATAAAAAAGCATCAGAAAGGAAATGCAGCAGCTGGGCTCAAACATGATCATTTTTAAAGGGATGATGATGATGATGATGATGATGAGGAGCACACTTACAGGTGATACTTGTCATCTCATTCTGGGTTGATAATATTTAGAAACCTGCATGATTGGTTGTCTGGGTGTTGTGGTGTGTGTGCAGGGAGCAACAGTAGAGGCACTGTGGCGTGTTTCCTCTTGCATAACAATAAGAGAACATGTATGTATACATATACATTTATGCAAATGACGGGGGACTAAATAGAAATATGCTATATTTAATGTTGCAGGAGCAGCAGCAGCGGAGATCAGCATCCCCTCGCCGTCGACCAGCAGTGGTTCCATCCACCTGAAGATTTCTGAGACAGTTCTCATTACCAGCGGTGGCAGCGCAGCACTTGGAAAGGGTGAATCAATGTGAGAGAGAGAGGGAGAGAGAGAGAGGGAGAGAGAGAGAGAGAGCGAGAAGACAGCCTCGGCGGCGGCAGCGGCTCTGCAGTGGAATACGCTTCAGTTTGAGGGAAGGTGAGAGCGTTTTCTCTCTCTCTGGAGTTACCCACCAGGCGTTTGAGACAAACATTCAGGACTTAATCGCATCATCATCAAATAAAAGGTAAGTGTCGATGACACTCACACCGTGTGTGTGTATGTGTGTGTGACATGTGCTGTCATAGTGCCGTGTGTGTGTGTGTGTGTGTGTGTGTGTGTCTGGACAGTTTGTGCGTTTTGCTCCCTGCGCAGCAAAACTACTAATGCGATGGAATGACATTTTTTTTTTCTTTACGACCTGATATGATGCGTGAACATGCGCACGTGCACGTGCGTGAGAGAGATCCGGTCCAGGCCTCCTCACTGATTGTTCTGTGTGCATGTGTGTGTGTGTGTGTGTCCATTGCACAGGGTTCACACGTATGACGAGGCGCGCACGTGTGTGATGAAAGTCCACGTAAATAACTTCGAGAATCTCCACTTGTCTGATTTTCACACGCTCGATTCAAACTTTTCTTTCATCCTCTCAGTGATGTTTCCCCTGTTTCTTGTTCACTACAAGTTAATCTAACCTTTGCGATAAGAGGCGCACACGCGCGCACACACAATCGCGCGCGCTCTTGGCGAGGTAATGTGTGATCCGGTTGGCACACACACACACACACACACACACACTTCTTTGAACCTCTCTAATGGGAGCAGGCTACAGTGTTAACTCGTGTCGGGGCTCCGTTGGCCACACTGGCCCCTCGCCGATGACCCCAGATTTGGAGGAAAATGCGCAGCCACCTTGCGGCTTTACGCGCGGTGGGTTAAGCTGTGAGTCAGAGCTCGGGGCCCCTCAGGCTGGGAACAAGGAGCAGATAGATTAGCACCGATGAATGAAGATCTGCTGCCTCTATCTGCAGCACACAATGACACGGTTATGAGAGGATTTAGTCAAATGCTAATGTGCGGTGTTTCACAGGAATCCGAACGGGAGCGAGACTGGCGCGAGGAGATAGCTGCATAGTACCACGTGTGTGTGTGTGTGTGTGTGTAGTTGAATTTGTTACATCTTTAGTACCTGGCATAATCACAGAGACATAATCACCTTTCAGACTCAGGACAAGTAGTGGTCTACTTGAATTTCTCTGTGAGATGAATAAAGTATCTATCTATCTCCATCCATCTATCTGGTCCTCATGTGGACCAAATCCTGGTCCTAATGAGGCGGAGGAAGTGGTTAAGTGTAAGACTAAGATATGCATTGTGGTTAGGTTAAGGTTAGGGTTGCATGTGTGTGGTTACGGTCAGGAGGGATTACACTTTGTTCAGACAGTCCTAATGAATGGAAGTCCAAAGATGAACAGCTGCACCTGTGTGTGTGTGTGTGTGTGTGTGTGTGTGGACCAAGCTGGATGATAGCCTGACTTTTATGAAAGAGAATAAGATATTAATGGGCTGTTGGAGGGTGAATTGGGGCACTGGGGCAGGATTTGACAAGGGATATGGGGGGGGGGGGGGGGGGGGGGGGGGATAATGCGCCCACCTCCGCCCCCACTAACACACACTGGAAGGGAGAGAAACTGGAGGAGACCCTTAAGGCATCTCTTGACAGTGGACAGCATCATTTTTGATTTCCTTTTACCCCCCCAGGCTGATTAAACACTTCTGTTTTTCCTGCTTGTATTTTATGATCTGTGATTATTTTTTTTGTTTAATGAATTCACCCATATTAGGTTTTATGCCTGTTACACCTGTAAACTCCTACACCGCTGTAGCTCAGCCGTCAAGCAAAAGAGCATGACACACACCACTTATGAGCCACTGCTTCATGACATACAGTAGACGTATCAATAGAGCCAATGTAAAAGTTTTAGAGGATGGTATAGTTTTATGTCGCCTGTATTTTATTCACTCATATTCTGCAGCTTTATGTCCATATAATGACCAAGTGAGGCTTCTCTCTCAGCTACATGTATATGAACTATATACAGTATGCAACAGCGAGGCCTCAGTCTCATGAGAGTCCTGTCACATGGTGTCACATTTAAAGGCAGGACTCGAGTCGTGCCAGACTTTGCTGCTTGCCCTCGTTCCTCTCCCTAAAACCAATGAGTAATTTACAGTAAGTCAAATGGATTCAGAGTGGGTTAGGATGCTAAAAGCTAACCATTTATGAGAATTCAGCAACTCTTAGGGGGAATAAGGAAGTATTTATTTAACATCTGTGATGTGGTCTTAAGGCTCCAACTCCTTTTAAGCTTCCTTCTTGGGAATTTGGGGGCAGAGACACTTGAAAGCAAACTGTGGTGAATTATTAGATGCCTGGAAATAAAGCAGAACTCAGGTTGAGTCATTTTTGTTTTATGTCCTGAAGGTGCAAAGTCCTGACACTTCTCCGCCTGATATGCGCGTTAGTAAAACTGAACTGTCATAATTCACAAGGAGAGGTGAACATGGATTAGTTAATGTCGCTGGAATGTTTTATTCAGTTTATTCCCCCTCTATGGATTCTGTACCTGTAACACAAGCTCCAGTTTCAGACAGTTCTCCTTGTGCTGCAGGCTCATCACTGTGTTAGACATGAGGAAAGACACAATCTTTTTAACTCCAGCATGTGAGAAATATGCAACCACAGGACATATTGTTTTACACCACAACCACCTCTTATATTCTCCTGCACCTGTAGGAGGGAAAACATAAATACAGTTATGAATTTCCTCTACTTTTCCAACAGCCCAGTGACTTAATGTGGTCAACTCATTAATTTGAACTGTCAGCTGTTAATTTTAACACATAGGTGCATGTGCCCTACAAATCCAAGTCCTAAATCCTTCCTGGGTCTCAAATGAAGCACTCGCTGATTGATTTCATTCATCTGAGGAATCAGGCCAGGATGCTCTTTAATTCCTGAGACACACCACTTATGCATGGCCGACGTGCTTGATGAAAACGAGCGAGCAGGTTGACGGGGACATGGTAAATTACACCTGCACACCTGGCCTAGAGGGAAGGTGTGACTTTGAGATAATGCTCAGCCTTCCACTGGTCCACCGTCTTTGGAGCAGGTCTAGAGAAGCCGCAGCAGACCCTTCCAAACCAAGTGCGTGGGGTGGGAAAGGGCGTGAGGGGTAGTCCAGCATACGAATGATTACCCCCAAACGTTGTCCAATGTCAACGGTTTGTGCATCTTTCGAATGACGCCAGCATGCTTTTAATCTGGTTAGTGTAGTTTGCCTTTCCTCGTCCCCTACTGTACCTAAGAGGACAAAGGACTGCATTAATTCTGGGGGACGTCTCTGCTGCGGCATTAGAATTCAAAGAGTGTAACTGTTGCCCTAAATTTGGTGTCTGTGTGAGCGCGCGTGCGTGTGCGTGCCGGTGTGCACACGCTCGGTTCTCTATGTGTGGCAGAGAGAGGCAGATTATAGATGACACTAAAACTGCACTAATCAGGGCAAGCTGGTCGCTGATCTCTTCATAGGGCGAGGGTGTCATTGATTGATGGCTGCACAACTTGCTGATGCACACAGGTTGAAGGCTGAAGAGAGAGAGAGTCGCTGATCAGCATAAGGGGGCTGAAAATTGTGGGAACAACCTCCGGCTGTCCCCTTAATAATGCAGCACGACGATTTGAGACACTGGGATCATGTCACACACGTGCAAATGCCATGCTTGGACTGTGAGACGGAGATCCGAGGTTTTGTTTTTGCACAATTTGAGTCTCAGTAACAAGAGGGATGGCAACGCATGAGCACTGACCCGTCCACAGTAGAAATACAAAGCTGCCCATGATGGCCGGGTTGATATAATTAGCCGTGATTGGTTTGCTTGAGTCTCCGGTCCAGACCTGGGTGTTGGCCCTTTGGGGATCATGATGTCTGTGCGAGTATTAATTATTGAATAATAATTGGCAGAATGGGCACAAAATGATTGCTTTAATCCATTGAATTGACATCATTTAACAAAAAAAAAAAAAGAAAGGAAGATTTTCCCTCCAGGAATATTTTCATCATGACTCATCACGAGAGGGACACGTGTGAATGGACCAAAGCAATCCGTCCCATTCCCTCCTCATGACTTGTACATCAGTGTTTTTCCAAACGTCACATGATGTGTTAGTGAAGATGGTCCAAAAGTGGCCCCTCGCTCACGTGGCAACGCAGTGACTCCACACTCTAAATCAGTCAGGATGCCGTTGGGATAATATCATCCCGTGGTTATATTAAGTATTCGTGAATGTGATGTAGTTAATGAAGGCGGTCACTGGTCACCTCAGTGACCGCCGCCCCTTGAGGCCAAAGCCTTTGAGCTTGGATGCGTCTCAGCACAAAGTCTTGAGGGAGTTTGACTTGGGTCAGTGGCGGCATGAGAGCTCAGTACAGCGTTGCAGTCAGACTGGGGCCTTTCCTCTGTCTGCCTCAATGACTGGATTTGCTGGCTGGATGCACAATAGCAGTGTGATGCTGCTGCTCAGGACAGTAAAAATACTGATACATATTGATACAGAGAGCAGAAACAGATGGTGCATGTAAGCCGTAAACATAGAAACTATAACCCTGATGACCAAAGTGTGAGGCTTAACAGTTTTTTTTCTCTCTCTCTATGTGATTCACGTCTGACACAGACAGGTTTGGTTTCCACGGCACTCGATGAGATGCCTGGAGAGAAGCGTGGGGCACGCCGTCGCACAAGTATCAGACTTGCGTCCTTTTTTGGATCTCATTGGAGATTGTCATATTTTCAGTGGAGCGCAGTGTGTTGATGGCACAGTGAGATGGTGGTGATGAGAGACGCCAGCACTAAGAGCCACTGAGGACGTAGGTAGTGCAGCTACAGCCCGCATTCGTGACAAATGGCAGATTTGGCAGTGTAGTTGAGACGATTACTCTCATGTGAACCTGTACATGCTTTCACTATTTGTTCTCCAACTCCCTGGACTCTCCACAATATATGTTGACTCAGTTGTACTAGTTTATTTATATATTTTGCCCCTCTTGCACGTTTCTGTGGTGGTATTGGATTGGGTGATGCTGTGGTGAGACTCAAATATCACTGTGTGGACTATTAAAAAAAGAAAAAAAAAAAGAGATTTAATTGGTAATGTGGGGTGTACAACATGCCACACTGAAAGCCCAGTGAGTCTTAATGTGGTCATTTTCTTTCAAATGGAGAAAGTTGGAAGGCATAACATCCCATCGTGGGCAATTGATAGCCAATTTTCCTCCCTGCCTTGCACCTCTGGTGACCTCTGTCTAATAATACAGCAAACTGCCCTGCAGATTACAGTTGTCATCAGTCAGTTATCTGTCACTGAAATCCTCACAACTGCGGAAGTTTACTAAGGCAAAAACAGAGACTCTCCATCACACTGCAGGGTTTACTGAACTGACACCCTGCTTTGAGAGCTGCAGAGCAGGGCCGCGGACACCTCAAGCCCCCGTCAACGAGACGGAGACACGCAAGATGGTGAGTGGTTACTATGGCAGGTTACTATGGCAACCTCAGGTCTCTGTGAGAGCTTCCATTTCGCACAGCGTGGGAGAAATGGAGAGAGAGCGAGAGAGAGAGAGGGGTGGAGAGAAGAACCTGCAGAGAGGAGAAGGGTGGAGAAATCAGCAGAGGAGGTGAGGTGTGGAAGTAAACATGCCTTAGGTGAGGCGAAGGGAATTGGGCGAGGAGAAGCGGAGGAGGAAAAGGAGGGATGGAGAGGTTGTACGAGGAGTGTAAACGAGGAAAGGTGATGTTGAGGTGTGAGTGATGGGGTGGGACTGAGGTATGAGAGGGGCAGATCGGAGGGCAAGGAAAACAATCACATGGCCCGCTAGACCAGCTCTGCACCGCATCCATGCATACGCTGGGATATCTCAGCGCTGCTCTGTAATCATCTTAATGCTACCACAGTGTGTTTCCACTCTTTATCTCTCCTTCTCTATCTCTTTTCTTTTCTTCTCTTTTCTCTCCTCTGCCTCACCGTTTCAGCCGGGCGAGGTACTCGACTGCGAGAGACATTGTGTCAGTCTTGGTGACTGGTCTCCATGGAGACGTCCATCAGTCAGTGTGTCTCAGTGTTTCGTGGGCGAAGCCTTATCGTGTTTGTCAGTGTGAGTGTTTATCTGTCTGCGTATTAGTCAGTGTGTCACTCATAGAAAAGGCTGGGGCGAGGCCTGAATGGATGGAGGCCAGAAGAGCAATGCTTGTTTCACACATGCATACGTTTGTCTGTAAAATCGGCTCCTAAAAGTGTAAGGTGTTGTGTAGAGTCATGGAGCTGGAGATGCACACACAGATGGACCATAATTAAAGCGTATCCACCTCTGCCCCACATGTTGCACCACACTGTCTGAATGTTTATTTCCCTTTTTTCCCTCTCCTGAAATCCTAATTAGGCACCAAGCCGCTGCTACACTGCAAAATCCGTACACTGCAGTGTTTGGCTACTGTTGTATGGTGACCTACTTCTGTTTTTAATGTTATTTAATGTCGCCTAACGTTAACTTGTCTGTGCAGTGAGTTATAACACAGCAGATACAGATATGACACTGGGATTTAGTTCTGTTTTTGATCGCACTTTCTCACAGTGGATTATTTTGCATTGCCTTTGTTTTTTGCACAGATGTGTATTGCACCCATATACACTTTTCACAAACGATTTCATATACTAACTATCCAATCTAGTTTTGCCCTTTACTTATGTTTAACCAACGCAGTCGTTTATTTGAACGTATCTCTTCATTATTCTTATTTAAAATACTGTTGTTCTCAACATTTCTTGCGTTTTCTTCTCATTTTTCTCTGAACAGCCTAAAATGAGGGGCGACACTTCTATTGCTGGAGTCCTGTTTCGATGACCTTGACTTTGACCTTGAGAAGCGAAGCAATGACATTGCTTAGATTACTTTTTACAAAGGTATTTAAGGTTAAGCAGCAGCATATATTTGATGGGATCATTTAAATTTCTCCAAAAATAGTCCACCTTTTAAAAAACAAACAAACATTGGTGCAGTATGATGGAGAAAAGAAAGGATGATACCAAAGGCCTGGGATTGTTCATCTAGTCCATAGTGATTTAGTTTTATTTTATTTTATGTGTTTTTGAAGTGTGGTTGTGTGTGATACTGAAACATATTTAGCGCTGACTTTACTGTGTACCCCACTGCAGCACTGCTGATGCCAACAGGAGCACAAGGATAACAAACTTCCTACCTAATGAATTCTGCACATGCTTAAGTCTACACTTTCCTAAATATATATATATATATTAAAATGCTTTATCTTGCTGTTAAAAATGTTTTCTGGCTGTGAACACATGTTTGTTAACAGCTCAGTCTCCTGCACCAGTGTCCATATAGAAAACCAGCATGTTTCCGTCGAGTGTTGCTGGTTTACTGCTGCTGCGTTTGGTGAGAATGTGTAACTCAGGTAAACCTGAATGAGGAATTTCAAACACCAAAGTCACTAAATAACACATTTTTGCTCACTGATGGCACATAACAACTTCTATGTGCTATGATGTAAAGCCGCTGATTTTCTCTATGGAGTTTGGTGTGGGGAGTGAGTCGTTTACAAAGTTACAAAGGCTGTGTAACGGCAAGAGAAAGCAGCTTAAATCTCTTTCTTTGTGTAACGGCTCGGGTTTGTTCCTGGTCCCACGAGGAAGTCAGCACAGGGTCAATACCTCAAACAATCACACTTCAAAAAAGCCTGAACTAACACATTAACATCCCCAAAGAATATTTTTAAGTTCCATGTGTTTGTAACTCGAGTCTTTAATATTAAGACACTTTTTTAATGACTTTCAAACTCTAAACAATGGGCTTTAGTAGATTTTACTCAGGCGTTTGTGGCATATTTCATGTACGATGTGCACAGATATATTAAGAATTTGTTTTTTTTTGTTATCTACAAAGTTGCATAGCATTTTTTTCTTTTTTCTGTTAACTCCACTAAGAGATGCAGGGTGCGGGTATATGGATGTGCAGCACACCAGCCCCAGCTGTTAGATTCATGGCTAATAATAAAGAGTGCACACTATGGGGCTCTGCACCACCAAAATAGTGCAAACTATAAATCCCCTCATTGCACTAGGCACAAATTAATAAACAAAAATGCAGAGGAGGACACTTACTGCACGCTACTTCAGAGTCTCAGCAACAAAACAACATATTTTATTTTTTAAGATTTGCATATGAGTATTTGTACATGCTTTGTATTACTGAAAACAACAATCCCCTGCTTGCACAGATTTACATGTGCATACTCCAGTCAAATCAAAGGACCAGTCCTGTTTTTTATATTCTATGATTTATGTCCTCGTTGGCTGCGCTTGTTTCTTTTTGTAGAACTTTAACTTTAAATAATAATGAAAACTTTGTTTCGATTTATTTGTAATTGCACTAAAATTTTAGTGCGAGTCGGTAGCCCAGAATAAAAACCAAACTGTGGTCTTATCTATGCATTTAACCAAACCTACAGATAACCTAAAGGCCATTATAGGTGGTGTATAAAAGATGCCAATATTGCCATTAGCACCGCATCCACAATCAGCAGAAATTCAACCCAGAAGACACTAATCTGATGTGAATGTGACAGCCAGCTGCTCTAATATTTCTGCACAATCGCTCAAACGATGTAGAACAATTACTTTAATGCATCAATAATCCAAGAAGTGTCATTGAAAGCAAAACAAACTCTCATCTCCAGACTTACCAAAATTAAAGATGTTTTTTCTCTTTTGGTAAATGCTCCCTGTTCTGTTGCCTGAGAGGCAAAGATCAATAGAGTCAATAGAGAAAATGACTCTTAAAATAGAGTGAGAACTGAATAAATTAATTTGAATTGCTAAAGACATTCCGACATATTCCCCCCCCTCATAAACAGGAATATTTTTTTAATGATTTCCTTTGATTTGAAATATAATATGGGAGGAAGTGTGTTAGTTTGTGTTGCTCATTCCAGACACACACACACACACACACACACACACACACACACACACACACACACACACTGAGTCAGGGTTGACACGCCACAGTTTGACCTCACACACGCACTTGCATGCTTTCTCCTCGGCAAAAGGGAAACAACAGAAGGAAGTGAGGGCAGTGTGAAACGCAGAATTGCTGAACCGTGTCATCCTCAACAAAATAGCTGCGAGCAGCAAACACTCGGCTCAGGAACACAAAATGTTTTACAGCAGCCGAGAACTTGTGCAGTTTATATTCACTCCCTAAATGGCTGAGAGACATTTTGATCTGCTACTGGCTCCGGATTCCACCTCGGCGTGCGGGAATTGAGTGCATCAACACACTTAACAACCTTAAATGCGGATTAATTGTTCACAAAATCGTCCGGCTGCCGCACCCGACCACAGCAGTAATAACTGGATTTCATTTGAAGTGGAGAGCGGGCACAGTGAAGATGTTACCACAGAAAAAAAGACTTTTATCCCAGCATGTAATGATAAGTGGTGCGAGGCCCCCAGTTAGGGATTTGAACATACGTGGTAGGTGATTTAATGTCTGTTAATGGGGGTACTTTAGCAGAGTGATGAACACAGCGACTTTTAATCTGCAGCTCTTGACCCCCCTCTGACGCAGAGGAGGTCCCTGCTTCTGTAGGAGCAATCCTGAATCTGAGGATTCGGAGCCTCTCTCTGAATCCTGCGTCCTCACGAGAGCAACAGAGCATCTTTGGACATTTTGAGTGGGAGGCCGAGTGAGGGGATGCAGTACATATATATATATAGATGTGTGTATGTATATATATGTATGTATATATATGTATGTATATATATACACGTATATCCTACTTGACAAGGATGAGTGCTGTAGAACAGCAATGGTCCAGTTTATGGAACCTCGTCGGCTGTTTGCTAAAAATATGAACTTGTACAATAAGCAAAGGCAACTTTGAGAGCGACAGCAACAAGTGAGGCTGCAATTCCCATCATGCAATCATATTCCCAATCTGAACAAGTAATAAGTCATTTCTGTCTGATAATAATAATAATAATATTAATACATACAGTAGTTAATTATCCAATTAGAAGGTTAAATGACCTTCAGTACATTCAGGTTTGCATGATATAATATTTCTGTTGTATAGATTTCTATCCTGTGTTCTGTATGCAGTTAAACTGGGAACCGGTGGATCAGTGGTAGAGCGAGTCGTCTTTCAACTCGAAGGTTGTGGGTTAGAGTGGGTGTGAATGGGTGAATGGTAAAACTGTAGGGTACCATTTACCATTTTTGGAACTTAACTTGATGATGATGGTGGTTTAGTTTTGAGGAAACATCTATGAGCATCGTATAATCATAATCATTGTCATCCATTATATAATCCCTGATTAACATCAACCTTCAGAGGATGACACGTTTGAAACATTTGTTCAGACGTTAAAAAAAGAAAATAAATACAGACTGGGATGTTTTTAACAAATGTTTGTTTTGACCACTAACATTTTAGTCTCGTAGTGTAACTGGTGCCTAGTGGAAAGAAAATAAAGTTGACAAAAACATGTCAACATTTTAGTCCACATTTCAAATTCCGCATTCCAGCTAAAATGAAAATAAACCACAAATGAATATTATATCACCAGACATGAGAAATCAATTAAGTCTGGGAAGATGCAACACATCAAATGTGATACAACTCTTACAACATGAGTCAGTTGCCATGATCTTATCACAGACCCGTAGGATGCAGGAAAAAAAACAACCTACACAGTTGCATCTACAGCTGTCGATGTCATTGTTAAGAAAACAAGTGTAGAGAGTTTATCATTTAATGATGTCAGCCTCATCTGTTCTGTGTCTGCTGAAATTTGACAAATACACCTCGTCTCAGTTTTGGTCAGCAAACCTTACACTGGTGTGCAGGTGAGGGGCTTAAAGTAAAAAGGGGGTGGGGTCGCTCAGTGGTTAAGACCTGTGTGCAAAAGACTTCATGGTCGCAAGTTCAACTCCACCCCTGGCAGGTTGTACTCAATTCCCTTGTAAGTCACTTTAGATAAAAGCGTCTGCTGAATGACATGTAAAGTAAAAAAGGACCAGAGAATATCCTGTCATTAAGTGCTTTTGACCATTTTTTTTCCCCAGAATAACTTAAAATATCTGGCAGTTATTTACAAATTACTGCATGTTAAAATAGTGAATTAACTTTAAAATGAAGAAAAACAAAGTAAAAAAAAATATATGTATAAAACACATTTACAATAACATTTGTTTAACTTTATCTCTCAATGTCCAAAAATGGAAACTTACGTACAGGCGTTTTTCCAACTCTTTCCTCTCTGGTGACAAAGACACTGATTCTCCGGCTTCCTGCAACAGCACTACTGACATTACCGTAATAACCACATGTTATTGCTTTCAGAAACCATTAGAATTTTTCCGATAGCACAAACCGTTGCGTAATTACGGTAATGCAAAGTGTGCTTGTGCAAACGTGTCGTCTGCGACACGCTCTGTGTTAAAGGCTTGAATCCTCATCCGCTTAGCCAGCCAAGTATATGAATGTCTCACCTTGGTCGTAACGTACATAAAAATTTTAATCTGTCACTTTTTGAGTTATGCTGCTCAAGCAGACCAGGGAATATGGCCACAAACATAATAATAATACAGTGAATCACACTTGAGACCACATTAATCAACCGTTTGCTACTCCCCACCCCTCCACATACAACTATCTAATACACACTGAATCAATAGACAGACTCAAAATATGTTTCTATATGAAGCTATATTCTTTTGGAACAAAAAAGAACAATAAGGCTGCATTCACCTTAATCTGCTGGCATAACAGAGGTGCATCCTTAAATCCCTGTTGAGTGGAGGTTATTGACGAGCCTCATTGATTCACCTGTAAGAACATCCAACGTGTCTGGATATTTCAGTAACCTGGGGGCCCGGGGGGGCGCCGGGGGTGGGGGGCTCCTCCCCTGGGAACCAGATATGAATCAGGTTATATCTGCGGCAACACAAAGGACATAAGTACACTATTAGTCACACTGCTTCAAGTGTGTTTGTGTGTGTGTGGGCAAATGACGTCAGGGCTTCATTCATCAGCGAGGCCAATGCTCATCCAGCTTTCTTTCAGCGCTCTGGGGTGGGAGAGCAGATACAGAGGAGGAGGCCGGCAGAAGAGTCAGAGGGAAGGAAGTGAGGGAGTGATGGGGGGCTTCCTCTCTCTCATTCAGCACAATATGCCCCAGCCCCCTCCTCCCCCCCACTTCCCTTGTGAATAAAAGCTATCCACAAGTACCTTTCGTCGTAGCCCTGCTCTCCAACCCCCATCCCGACCATTAAAAAGAGAAAACTCTGTGTGTGACTTGGCTGCTTCTGCAGGATAAAACTGCTTCTTTTTTTTCTTCTTTTTTTCATTAAATCAGAGCTTCTGTGTCCCGTTGTAGAATTTCCCTTTTCATTTTTTTAAAAGCCCCATGGTCTTTTATCCCAAAGTCAATTTTGCCTGGCAGTTAGTCAAAAGCTCTAAATGTTTATAAGAGCCTGTGAAGAGTGTAAGCTTTGTAAGTGTGATGGACTACCCTGGGACCAGGACGGGGCTGAATGAGGTTAGATGATCAGACTGGGCTTAAAAAAATGAATGGTGGTTAGTGGCAGACAGTGGGAGGTTTGGATGGGATTAGAATGGGCCGGGTTCTTGTGTCTGTATTGCAGGATTATTATCTGATATATGGAAGGATGCTGGAAAACATTAAATACATGTTGTTACACTTTTTACATTTCCACATGTATTTGTTTTTGGTTTATTTTACTTCAGCCTCTGTATACTGTACTGACAAACAGGTTGAGCGAGGAGCGCCTGCTAAGTGACAATTTAGTGTTTGTTTTATGTTAACCAGCAGACACTGAGGGTAATCATATTAGCGCTGATTTATCATATCTTAAATTTGTCTGCTTCTTATGAGCCGCGCGGCACCGAGATCACACTCGGCCCAGGAAGGCCCGGAGACGCGATTGTCTGGGACAGTGAGAGACCGACTTGATTGTGCTGTGGCCCGTCACGTTCCCTTCTGAAAATGACACAGTGAGGCTGACGGTGAGATGATTTGGGCTCTTTGTGTTGAAATGGCGTCCACTGTGCAAAGACATGCAGATTGGGGTGCGGTGAATGGAAGACTCTCGCGTGCCTGTGAGTGTGAATGGTTGTTTGTCTTGGTTTGGTCCTGTGGTTGGCAGCCGACCTGACCAGGCTGAGCCCTGTTTCTCACCCAGCGTCAGCTTGAATCGGCTCCAGCTCATGACCTTCAAAGGATAAGCAGTGCAGAAAATGGATGGCCAGTTCATTAATTGGGCATTTGTCTGGTGGTCCCATCTGTCACTATTTTTACATCATTAGAAAACGCCTGCTTCTTGTAGGTAGTTGAATGTTGCGTGCAAGCAATTAGGCAGCGCATTGCCAAGAGGAACGCAATCCGGCTTATAGCCGGAAGGTCGTTGGTTCGATCTTGGGATGGGTCAAGGACTGGGATGTCCCTGGGTTCAATGCAGAGGGCAAGTTCACCATCACTAATTGGTGTGTGTGCAAAATTGCTAATGGCGCTTTTCCACTACACAGTACTGGCACAGCTTGACTCTACTTTTGTTTTTTTTTGCTTTTCCTTTTTTTCAAACCGAACAATGCCGAACTGTAGATCAGTTAAAAAGATCCTGAAAACATGATGTCCAACATTCAGCAAGGACATTTCTAAAATCTCAGTATTTAACAGAGAAGTCTAAAGAAGTGTATTTAGCGACTGGTGTATTCTGCCGAAAGACGTGATCACGAGCGGCGAGCTGCATCACAACCACTCCACCGTAGTTCAGTTCAAACCAAATCTGTGAGCGCATTAAAACGACGTCAAAGCAATTGTGATGACTGTGACGATGAGTCGCGCTGAAACTGTATAGTGGAAGTATAGAGCCATAATTAAATTACTCTTACTTACTTAAAAAATTAAGACTGAAAATGACGGCACTAATTTGCAAATTTTGAAGCGCCAATCTTAAACATTTCCTGGTTGTTTTGCTGACATTTGTAGTAACTATCGGTAACAGGAAGTGCAGTTTATTGCTCCAGGTCATAGAATTGTGGCGCAGTGAAGACAGCTGCACGTGACACGAGTCTGCAGTGAAAAGAGTCGGTTACCTGGCAGAGAAGTTGGAGTTTTGCAGCCTGTCGCCTGCAGCGCTTCATCTCACAGCTCCGCGTGGCCTCACTTTTCCATCCCTGCGAAATTTCAATTTTTGGTTGACTCTTATTAATTAAATTTCTTTCATCCGAAGCAGCGACCGAACAAAAGCCCCTTTCTTATGAATCTCATCACAGACAGTTGGTAAAATTGCAAACATATGAATATTTAAACACTTTTATCAGTGTGCTATAGGCTCAGACATCATTGTGTCCCCTCGTTCAGTGATAGATAGTGACTTAACAAATGTATTTAAATGAAAATGATAATGTTTTTTTTTTTTAACTTGTACAGAGGTGCTGCTCGGAGTGATGAGCCAAAAGAGAATTATCATCTGACGCTGCAGTTACCCTCAGCGCTGCAGAGCCTAAAAGTGAAACTGAGCAGAAGAAATAACACATTCTTCCGCTTGCAAATAAAAGTTGAATTCATTAGCAATAAAATGCACCATTGCTCAATTCAATACACTCAAGGCTTTTACAGCTGTACTATACTTGTTTTGGTATGACCAGTAGCCTTTGGTGGCAGTGGCTAAGTATTGCTGTAGAAAACAGATTACTGAGTCAGCTGGTTAACTTTACGATTGACACATTTAGCTCGAGTGACTTTGCTTTTTCTTTCTTGAAACTTTATTGTTGTGGTTAAGAAAAAAGACTTGCTGTTCCACAACAGAGGCACATTCAATTAAAATGTATCATTGGCAGATATTTTTTAACGCCTGGGTCACTTTTTGTCCGTTGACCACTCAGATTACTGCCCTAATCCGTGCCCGAGACCTAAAATTGTCTATACAAGGGTGGAAGATGGGAACCAATCCTCCATTCTTCCTTGGACATTTCCCTTGAGACTTTGCCCCCTAGCGATGCCTCAAGGTGCCAAGACTCTGTCAGTCTGTGAGGAGACATCCACTTGCTCTGAACCAGGAGACAGAAGGTGGGAAGGAACGAGCAGGAGGTGGATCTGGGTGTTCGTCATTATCCTGCCGCACTAACTCCCTGTCGGCTCTAAGCAATTAGACCGCGAGGGTTGTCCCTGTTTACAGAGATCTCGTGTGCGCCACAAACTCTCCAAAATTGTTTCTGAATTGTTTTTATTGGGAACCGTTACACGGGCCGTTAAAACCGATCCTGATGCTGTTAAGATCGAAGGAGCCAATTTACCCGCCAGGACTTTATTTATTTCTCTGGGCGTTGAAGCCTTTGACCACAGAGCGTGCGAGTCTGCACCAAGAGCACGTGTGTTAATCAATGATGACCTTGATCGGAAAAACATTGCTCTGCTCATCATATCGGACGTGGACCAGTGCAAACTGAATTCCAACAAAAAAAGTAAATTGGGTAATTTGACGGAATAATCAGCTGCCGTGAAACATGCCATCTCTCTTGTAACAGAGGCAGCTGTGGCACAGTAGGTAAACTTGTTATGTGCTGTTTGGGATAAACTCAGTTTCTCACGTTATTATTTTAAATCTCCTTCTCGTGTAAAGAAATTGAGTTGTGTGAGTAATTTTCCCGGCTGTTTTAACGCGCGACAAGATGTCACTGTGATCGTCAAAGGTCACGACTTCATTCCAAACCTCGTCAGCTTCTCTGCTCGCGGGTGCAGGCGCTGCCGAGCCAGTAGTGGTGTGGGCCTCCATGCTGACGTGCAGACAAATGCACAACACAACCGTCCGTTTGACTCGCCACTTGTTCAAATGTCAGCGCGCGCGTGTGCGTGCGTTCCGCTCGTCTCTCCACCGGTATCAGTTTCCATCTAACCACATACTGCACAGTCCTTTCATGGTCAATATATTCCGCTGATGATCACTCGCTTCTGGCAGACGAAAGAGCAAAATCCTGTGCTCCCGATTCTTCCCCCTGACATTATGGGCTCTGTGGTCACAGGCAGAAATGTAGTGGAGGGTAAAATTATCCAAACTCAATTACCCAACCTTTAGAGTCTGACATAAATCTTTATGGAATGAAATTTGCAGGATACATCATTGCAGCCGCGATCAAAAACATGAAGATAGGGGTCTTTCAACCTCTACGGCCCTTACGGGGCCTCTGGGGAGTCGAGCATGGAAAATTAATTCCGCGAACCTGAGAATTGCTCGGTGCACAAAGTGTTGTTTTAAATTCCTGTCAGGATCCTAAAGATGTCAAATAAGTGCGCTTGAATTACAGGTACTCTATCTGTAGAATAATGTAAAGGTTTAAGACTCGTTCAGCCTCGGAGATTGTCTTACATTTTTAATATTTTATAGAGCAAAGATTATACTGAATATGTAATATTGTCTAACAGTGTGAGAGAAATGTTTAATTTAACTTTGGCGCTGCTCCGCGAAGCTCCAGAGAAAATTCCAGAGGAAATTCCAGAGGAAATTCCAGAGGAATACGGGGAAGGATTGCGATGGAAGCTGATGATTATTGGCCGTTTGTGCAAAAAAAATGCAACCGCTTCCGAGAATCCACTGGTTGAACGGTCACAGAAAAACCTATCAGTGCGAATCCGTTAGTGTTGCTGCGATCCACTACACCCAACAGGAATTCTGCATTATTTATTTTACATGTCTTTCTTGCAGATCTTCAGCTGCTTAATCTACTGCACATGCACATGCATTGATAACGCAGTCGACTGAAACCGATCCAGACGTGTCGCTCACTGTCAGAGAATTCAACATCAGCACGTTTTAATGTCACGGTTTTCAAAGTCAAATGAACGTCTGTATGAATCTTTAGGAAAAAGGATCATCACAGTACAGCTACATGATGATATTATGTTAATAAGGTCATTTTATGGTACGAGCATCTTATTTCTAATGCCATTTTCAGCTAGGTAATAACAATGGTATGAGTAAGGAGGTAACACAGTAATCCCATGTGTTTTAGTATTATCCAGGTATATTTAAGTAGAGGCTTTGAATGAAAAAACATTTGTGAATCAAAATGTACCATATTATGTTATGTCCGACACATATTTTAAATTATTACATAATTGAGATGGTATTACCATAGTATTACCGCCCCATTGCAAGATTCTTACCAAACTATTACTATATTATCACCGTGTTGTTGCTGTAATGTCATGTCAAGTATCGACAAAAAAACTCACACGCGATGTTGCCAGGAAACGCTTAAACGAAGAGGGAGAAAACACAAATATGTACGATATACAGAAACACATATTTAAATGAAGTCTTTGAAACTTAAAGATGGTAAAATATTTATAAGTGTTATTAAGAATTGCCTTTAAAAGCAGAGACAAGTCCATTCAGCAATTGAAAAGGACAGTTGTCCAAAGTTTACTTTTCAGGGACATTAAATATTAAACGTTTGGAATAGAAATGTTTACTGCAGAGTTTAACAGTCCTCAGCTCAATTTCAGCCAATCAAAAATTGATCAGGGTTTTTGAATCGGATGTCGTTAAACTGGGATTGCTTCTTCTTGGTCGCGATGGCGTCGCGTCATCCCCTCTTTTCCAATGAAGCCACGCTCCTCTGAGCAAGGACAAGGCCACAGGGTTCGGAACCTCTCATGTCACCGCCTTCAGAACAGTTTTGACTGAAGCGCACGCACGGAAGCCGGGAGCTCATATTATGGAGCCGACTGAGGGCCGAAAAGGTGCTAAAACCTGCCCTTTCAGTTTTTTTTTTCTTCTTCTGTGTCCATTTAATATCTTTTTAGTCAACAGAATGTCATTTTGCTCACCTTTTAATCTGCCACTGCATCATCCCTCACAGGAAAGACTGACCCTGACCTTTACACCCTGTGATTTATGGTTGTTTGTCATCTGCAGCGACACTCGGAGCAAATTAAAGTGTGTCATTCACTCACGGTTAAAAAAAAAAAATGCAGCCCAGCTGTAATGCTGCTTAATGCTTTTTAAAGTGTTGATGTCATTCACACTCATGTTCGCTCTGTGCCATTTGTATATGAATGTGTATAGGGTGCTAATGAGGGGGGAGGAGGAGGAGGAGTGGGGTGGATGTGGAATTGGTGGGATACAGCTGGACAGAGTGGGAGACTGTGGTGAATAGGTAACCATGGTAACTCTGTTGGCTAAAATTTGAATGCAGGGAGAGGAGAGAGCAAAAAGGGGCAAAGGAAGCTGCAGTGGAAGGACAATTTTGGTGGGGGGGGGGTGAGGATTAATATGCATCGTTGTAGCAGGTTAATCTTTCATCAAAGTGCGAGGTCAGACCAGCATTTACTCCCCATGACTACAGGCGCACAGGGGGAGAGATGAATGTCCAGGAAACATCTAGTAGTATGGAGGAAGGTGATGTAAAGCAAATGAGGGAGGAAAGGATGGGGGGGGAGGGGGTTTAGGAGGTGAATAAGTTTGCAAAAGAGTTCATAGGAGATTCTGAGGATGATTGTGTCATGTGGGTAGTGACAGCAGTGAGGCCGAGCACAAACTAGTCTCATTCTGTCTATTGACTCGCCCCGACTCCACCCACCCGACCAACATCTGAGCGACCATCTTAACCCCAGCCTCCTCTGACTCTCCCCTCTTTTCCGCACCTTTTCAACTCTGCTCAGACACAGCCGGCTTGAAATAGCTCAGCAACTTAGTTCCCGCTGATAAGACACAAAAAAAAAAAAAGAAAAGAAAAGGAAAAGGTGGCTGGAAATTAAAACACGTGTAAAGGTGAGATTAAAAACCAAAAATAACACACGAGTGCCTCTCTCTCCCTCTCTCTCTCTCTCTCTCTCCCTCTCTCTCTCTCTCTCTCTCTCTCTGTGCTCGCGGTGGCACCGCGGCGTGTTGGGATGGAGGCGGAGGTTCAGATGCAGCAGGACTGTTGCATCAGTGGTGCAGTTGTTTGCGGTCGCCGGTGTCCTGCTCTGTCTCAGCAGAGATGCTGCTGCTGATATGGTTTATCATCGCGTCCTTGTGTGTGTGTTTTAATGTCATTGAACTATACTGTGTACGCATTATTGATCAATCTCACCCCACACCCTGCTAATGCCACCTCTCTCTAGAGATACACCTGTCTGTCTCTCTCTCTCTCTCTCTGTAGTGTACTGTATATCCACCTGTTTCATATTCATCCCCTTGTATTGTCTCTTGCCTGCATCTCTCCTTTGCTCTCTGCTTTATGCGTCTCTGTGTTGTCATTCCCCCTCCATCTCGCTCTATTTTATATTCCTCTCTCCATTGAGCTCCCTCCCTTCTTCTACTTCTTCTCTCTCTCTCTTTCTCTCAGAGTGAGATATTATTAATATTAATGTGTCTCTTCTTCTTTCCTTCCTTTTTTCCCCCCCCTCTTCCACTTTTTTTTATTCTACTGATCTCCTTTCTGCTCTTCCGACTATTTAAACCTCTCTCTGGGTCTTTATCCCTCATCATCCTTTTCACTCAACCTTCCTTCCATCTGTCTCGAGCTCCATCTCTTTCTTTCCTTCCCTCTCTTTCTCTCTCTTTCTTCGGCCCGCTCTCTGCAGCTGTTCAGTATTCATCTATTACTGTAGTGTTGATAATTCCCTTCTCTGCCTGCAGCCATACAGTCATCTATCAGATTGATAATCCTTCTCTCCTTTTCATTCTCTGCCTCTATCCCTCTTACCCCGTCTTCCTTTCTTACTGTGCCAAGTGGCAGCGCTCGGCGTGTCAAATGTGTTTGCGTGTCAAAGTCCCATCATTACAAGCATCATCATTAATAACCATGTGGAGATTGCTGGATGCCCTTATTTAAGGTTATTCTGGTCTAAACAAACTGCAGAGGGGAAGTAACGCCCTGGTGGAGCCTGACTCGAGCTGGTCTCATGTTAGCGTTAACTGCACCATTCACCGCCATCCTCCAGCCTCTCGAGCATGCAGTACTTATACGCATATACAGGAATTAGCATTTTTGCAGACAACGTTGTGTCTGTGTTGCTGCAGAGAGTCGTGGATTGTTTTTAAGGGCTGGGATGTGCCTTGATAAACATGGCTTTAATTAAAGGAGGTAGCATGTTGAAACGTCCATATGCCGTTGCCTTATTAATGGCTATAGCGCGTGGTATAATAGGCATTAACAAATGAGACTGTGGCTGAGATAAGTGGAAGCCTCTATGTCACACCGCTGGTGTTATTAATGGTAAGACCCCATGTCTCATAAAGCCTTGCTTGCACAAAGTGTCTGTTAGTTTTTTTAATTTAAAGCCTAACAGTGATTATTAGACCTATCTGTGTTTGCACAGGGAGAACAGCGGTTCCCTTAAAAACCCGCTGTTTCTCATCGGGAAAATAGAGAATTATTGTTTAGCGTTTAAAGCCGGAATATCTCTGAACCCATTCCTCTCGGCTCCTGTCTATTTCTTCTCGCTGACACTAATAGTTTTGTATTAATTCACAGTAATTCACACACTTTTCACCTTTTGTTCTACAGATTATAAATTAAACCTGTTAATACTGCATGACTTTTGAATGTCATCATTTTTATTTATGTCGATCCCTTGCAGGAAATTTGTTCAGCCGCCTGTGTGTTGTATTATTCATCTCACCTGCCGTTTAAAATCAAAGTGTTACTGAAAAGATTGGCTGATTCACTTAATCAATCAACAACTGAAGTCATTAATCGTGTAAAACACTGTTTTCTTTAAGAAAAACATGCTTTTTGCATTTGAAGAAAACTTGATTTTGGTTTTGATTGTCGGCAATATAAGCACTTCCTCATGTCACTTCTGACGGGCATTTGCCAAGATTTCTGGGATGTGTTATTGCACTGAAGTAATAAATGTGGGTGACTGTGATTCAAACAACATTTACCAGAAGTTTCAGCCATGTGCAGGACTTATTTCACTTTATATGACTATATGGACGTGAGGGTCAGTTATCCTGGAGCATTTGTCTGACTTAATGAATAAAGGATATATATTAAATTAATGAAATGATTATACTGCCATTCATTGATAATGACTAATCAGCAAATCTGGAAACCCTTAAGGCACAAGACACATGTCATGTCTGTAAAACGTTCAACACAGTTGAGTGTGATTGCGATGCATCGTATGTGAGTGATGTTTCTGACTCATTCATGCACATGCTAAATTCAGTCCCTTTAAAGACTGCCTCAGACTGCATGTTTTTGTATTTCCATTGCACCACCTTGAACCGTTAATTACAGAAATTGGCTTCCACCGGTCCTGGGTGTAGGGATTTAATTTCTGACAAAAATGTCTGCTCAGGGATTATGTGGGATTTGATATGAGCAGTGACAAAGAAGTTCTAATGCCTCGCACTGAATGTTTGACAGCCTGTACCATGATGAGTTGTACTGTAGATGTCATTATGTCAGTAGATGCGCATTATTTATACGTTGTGTTCTCTGTTGGTGAAAACACGATGTTGGCTTTAATATCTGCTTTGTCTCTCTCTCTTTTCTCTTTTTCCTCAGTAACTCCCGGGTCCTTCTCACTTCACAAAAAAACGTCAACGTCAAATTCCCAGACGACACGTCGAGGGGGGAAAAAGGGAATAACATCTGTTCATCTGCATATTTCTGTGCGGGGATAAAAGTAGCGGAAAAAGCACATAGATTTGACGGAGGACCAAACAATTCTCACAGGATGTGGAACTAGAGGGTACAAATTGCAGCTGGAGAATAAAGGGAAAGTAAACATTTTCTCGCAAATCCACCAGTGTGGAGTCACCTCACCTGTACCTCCGGATTAAAGAGCAGGGTCATGTCCCAGTTGCCATGCGCATTGCCACGCTGACCTGCCTTTCCGGCCCTTCCCCCTTCCTCTTTTTACTGGCCCAGCTGCTATTGCGGCTCCTCCTCCCTGGGCCGGAGTTGGTGGGAGCCGCCTCGCCCTGCCCCTCCCTCTGCACCTGCTCCAACCAGGCCAGCCGAGTCATCTGCACCAGGCAAAACCTGGAGGAAGTGCCCGAGAGCATATCAGTCAACACACGTTACCTCAACCTGCAGGAAAATTCAATACAGGTAAATACGCGGCCACATCCTGTCACATGTGGCCGAGTGCATTCACAAATTACACAGAGATGACATGTAATTGTCCAGACGAGAGTTGAAATTAGTTTTTATTTCAAATAAACATTTTCTTTCCTGCAATTCACATCATCTCATGTAATTTAACGCTCGTCTGAAGGTCTTATCGACTGCTGGTTGTTTCTCAAACAGCGCTGAATGACTGGAGGTCATGGTTCAGTCTCATTTTTATTTACAACTGCATCGCAACATAAATCCCACAAGAGAAAACACGCACATTTCATCATCTCATACATGCCAGTGCGTCTAATTTCCACAGTCTTTCCAGCCCATGGCCTCTTGACACGTCTTAATATAGTTATTGATTTCATTTATTGTAAGTGTGGCCATTTATATAGTCATTGATAAAGGAGACAAATCCCATAGGATAGACTGAGGAGTTTCTCCTTCGGAGTGCAGAAACGTACACACAGAGACAGTATGCTCATGTGTCTTTAATAATGATGTATCTACCATTTTTATTTATTTACTTTTTTGTCCATAATTATAAGGAATGGTTGCTTTTGCAGGCAGCAGTGATGTTGACAGTGCAGATTTTCTCTTAGAAAGTTTGTAGAATAGACGGAGTAGTAAGCAGCAATAATGGGAGAAAAATTGCACTTAAGCTTCGAATGAACTGAGGGAATATTTCATGATTTGAAAGCAAGGCATATTTCTATGACACAATACTGCCTTTTGTATGCATTACCAGTTTATCTGGAGTCCCTAGACAGTGTTTTGTGGCTTTACGGCTGCAAAGGAAGATCATTTAACCACAGACCATCGACACGCAGCACAGGCATCTCAACATTTATAAACATGGCAAGTCGAGTTTACTCTTTACTGCAGCATTTGAAGTAATTGGATTCCTCGTCGTGTTGCTGACAGTGTTTTGCTCTTTTGTGTTTTTAAATTCATTTCCACTACATTAATGGAAAGCAACGAGTATCCCAGACATTGTTAAAATTGTCTAGTGCATCTCTAATCATGTCAAACTGCTCTGTACATTGGGCAGAACAGCCTGATATCCCCTATTCCTCAGAGAAAACATCTTATTAAAAGGTATACGGCGGTAATGGAGCGTAAATTGGACATCATACCTCATGATTCTGCGTGTGGGGTTTCATATGAAAAGGAAAACAGTAAAGATGTGATGACAATATTTGTTGCGTTTTCATTTTTAGCCTAAAAATTGCAATTCAGTTTGTCATATCCTGCAGCCCCACTTAAAATGATTAAAAATCTAAAAATGCTTTAACACCTGAAGGCATCCTAGATTCTCTGGCTTATTTTTTCCCTTTACTGAGTACCCTCAGAGTAAAGTCTTGACAGCTTCCACCCCCTCTTAACATCCCAACCCATCCCTTTCTCCATCCCCTCTTTGCCTTAACCCCCCCACCCCCACCCCCTCAGCCCTGCTCTACATGGCCTGACTCCAGGAGTGTCTGTGTGTCTCACAGAGGGGTTCGGCTACACATATCTCAAACAGTCAGAGATTTAGAGGGCTTTTGGTCACATTCACTTACTGTCTGTTTTTTTGACTTCTTGCCAAATGAGTTCCAGTCGGACTGACCACATTGATGACAGTACGTGGTGTCCGGGGCCTTCGGCACCCATGTTTTACAGGATTGTGTCTTCCTGCAGGGAAACGTCTATTTTAAGTTGTTTTCAGACTTGGAGAATGTCCCAGTCCTCTGGACAATCTCTGCATCTTGTTGTCTATGTATAACAAACGCAGCTAGTGTGTCAGAGTCGGATGCATTCACGGAAAGCAGGACAATGTCCAGGTCCTCCAGGTGAGGGTGGCACATAGATGGCACACGCAGGGAGTGGATGCTCTTACTGTGTTAGACAGTATTTGGAGATTTGCCTTGGGAGCCGACATTCGTGTTCTCCCATTCTCCAACATGTCAGGAGGTCTGAGAGCAGCTATAGTTGATCATTTACAAAATGAAATAAGTAAAGGTTTCTTGGAAATATGACATGATACAGTGTGTGGTCACACTTCATGGGAATAATCCAACATTGATAATGAGTATTATCAAGAGATAATAAGTTGTCAGAAGAAAGTCCCATGAGTCTCGCTGAAACAACAGTGTGAAACGCTGTCTGGAGCCTGCATTGAAATAAGGTCAGGGTTACAAACACACATGGGTAGGTTTATGGAGGTGCTTATAGACATGTCACATTTGCTGAATCAGTGAATAAATACTCTTAAAATGTGGTCAATCCTTTTTGCCATTTTCACCCCTCACCCAACAGTGTGAAATGTATATACTCACTTTTTTTTTTTTGCAGGTGAAACCAAAACTGAGCGAAAGGAACTTAAAAAACAAAGACAACTGTGCAATTTTTAACAATTTAGGATTATGGATTTTTGTTTTTTTAAGTGGACCAAATGAGACCCGCTGTCCATCATGTCATGCATGTTGTTTTTATACAAATGTTCCATCACAGTGGTCAGTGCTTACCATTATAAGCAGGGAGATAAAAAAACAAATATATATTTGCATTGTTTGTGTATTTTGTATATATTATTATTATATTATTTTTATTCTATAAACAGTTTAATAATGTTACAAACTTTCAGTTATTCGTAAATCAAGTAAACGTTGTACTTTAAGATGACTGTATGCAAACATGTTACAGATGAACAGATATTTTATATTTTAAACAACCTTGAGTTTCTTTCCTATAAATCATTAACTTTTATTTATCCCAAATATTCATTATGTGATGCAGCCGTACAAAATGGTAGTAACAAACACATCAATGTCTGTTGTTGTTTTTTTAACTGTGTCATTCTCTGTACCTCCAGGTTATCAAGTCTGACACTTTCAAGCACTTGAGGCATCTGGAGATCCTCCAACTCTCCAAGAATCAGATCCGTCAGATTGAAATTGGCGCATTCAATGGCCTCCCCAACCTCAACACACTGGAGCTGTTTGACAACCGCCTCACACTGGTGCCATCACATGCCTTTGAGTACCTCAGCAAACTGCGGGAACTGTGGCTGCGCAACAACCCCATTGAGACTCTGCCAGGCTATGCCTTCCATCGTGTGCCCTCGCTACGTCGCCTAGACCTGGGGGAGCTCAAGAAGTTGGACTATATCTCTGACGCAGCCTTCGTGGGCCTCATCAATCTACGGTACCTGAACCTGGGCATGTGTGGACTGAAGGACATTCCTAAACTGACAGCCCTTGTGCGTTTGGAGGAGTTGGAGCTGTCAGGAAATCGGCTGGAGATCATCCGACCTGGTTCCTTTCAGGGCTTAGTGTCTCTCCGTAAACTGTGGCTCATGCACTCACAAGTGTCTGTCATTGAGCGCAATGCCTTTGATGACCTGAAAAACCTGGAAGAGCTCAACCTCTCCCATAATTCCCTCCACTCCTTGCCCCATGATCTCTTCACACCCCTTCACCAGCTGGAGAGGGTACACCTTAATCACAACCCCTGGGTCTGCAACTGTGATGTACTTTGGCTTAGTTGGTGGCTGAAAGAGACGGTACCTAGCAACACCACCTGCTGTGCCCGCTGTCATGCTCCTCCATTCTTAAAGGGCAAGTACATTGGAGAACTTGACCAAAGGCACTTCATCTGCTTTGCTCCCGTAATTGTGGAGCCACCGACAGACCTCAATGTCACTGAAGGTATGGCTGCTGAGCTGAAGTGTCGCACAAGCACCTCCATGACGTCTGTCAACTGGATCACTCCTAATGGCACGCTGATGACCCACGGCTCTTACCGGGTGCGGATATCGGTTCTTCATGACGGCACACTCAACTTTACAAATGTCACCCTGCGAGATACAGGCCAGTACACCTGCATGGTCACCAATGCTGCTGGCAATACCACAGCAACTGCTGTCCTCAATGTCACCGCTGCTGATGCCAGTGTCAATTACACATACTTCACAACAGTCACTGTGGAGACAGTGGAAACCACCGGGGAGGAAGATTCTGCACTGGTCGCCACCAACGAGACCTTCATCAGTGTTCACCCTGGCCCAACTCACTCAGGCCACTTGTGGTTGGAGGGAGTTTCTACCACTGCATCTTCTTTGTCAGCTGGCTCCTCTGCCTCTCCCCGGGCCACCAGACCCACCTTCACTGTGCCCATAACTGAGCCAGGCTTCTCAGGTCTAGATGATGTGATGAAGACCACCAAGATCATCATTGGCTGCTTCGTAGCCATTACTTTCATGGCAGCGGTGATGCTGGTGGTGTTCTATAAGCTGAGGAAACAGCACCAGCTGCATAAACACCACGGCCCTGCTCGTGCCATCGAGATCATCAATGTGGAGGATGAGCTCGGGGCCGGGGCCAGTAGTCGAGGCAGCGGCATCTCTGGAGGCTCCACTGTGGCACAGAGTGGGAGTAGTGGAATAGGAGGGGGCCAGAGCCTCCGGCTGCACCACCCAGAGATGGTCAACCTCCCGAACCTGGCCCGATCAGAGCACCTTAACCACTATTACAAAACCCATCACTTCAATAACAACATGATGGGACTGGGAATGGGTACAGGTTCTGGTATGGGCCTCATCAACAACAACAACAACCCCTCGCCTTGCTCTCAGAACACATCCTTATCCTGTTCCAAACCCTCCACTGGTGGGGGAACAAATGCAGTTGGCACCTTGCCCTCACCTGTGCCCTTGCCCCAGTTGGGTCTCCACAGTTCTCTGAAAGGCCTAATGGGGAAAGGCCAAAATGAGCCACTGCTCTTTAAGAGCTGCTCTAAAGAAAATGTGCAAGAGACTCAAATCTGAGTAAAAGTGAGAGTGGAATTTAAGAGGTAAGGAGAAAGGGATGCTGGATAGAAACGATGACAGAGAAAGCACTTGTTATGAGTATATGAGACTGATTGTAGCCTACTGTCCTTATGGACAGGTTCCAGCAGAGATGAAATTTCACATAGTCACTGCTTTGTGTGAAGCAGATGGGAAGACTGAAGGAGAGAGAGGACAAAATCTGACCACCTGTAATCACACACCCAATGTAAACATCAGAATCACCCAGTTATCTCTGCAACCAGCTATAGTATTTGCCACAGTCCAAGAGCAAGGGAAGCTCTTTCCGTTTGCGTCCAAAATCAGAGTGGAATGAATGACACACATGTGCAGTAACTCGCTTTAGGTTTTCTACAGATCACTTCTTATATATCCAGACACATTCAGTGTATATATTTGGAAGGAGGTGAAATATTGGCTCTTGACTGTGTTGTCAGATTAGTGTTTGGCAGAGACACCGAACAACAATGGTTTGGGTGGATGGTATCGTCCTAGGTTTCCAAGAAGCAGGAAAACAGAACAGAGAAAACAAAATCAGAGCAGTCTTCTATCCAGGACACACGTATCGCACTAATAGTTTGCAGGGAGACAAAACAACAACAGTTGTTTTTTTTCAAAAGAGGTTTCACTCTCACTTTTTTTCATACCTTACTGGCTACTATCATGTTGTTTGAAGAAGGAAAGAAACCAAATGAGTTACCATGGGAGAAGAGGAAACATCTCATGGCATAAAGGACAATGGAAGATAAATAAGAATATAAAGGGACTGAAAGTACATATTATATATACCGTAAATATATTTTCATTCAAAGAAATTAATTATAAAGAATCCTTCTCAAGCGCTGCTTGAAAACTACGTCTGAAGAATATATAAAACAACACATAAATACACAGCTGTTGTAGTGGCCCTTCCTTACAACTTCTCTCCACTTGGAACAAGATGGCCGCTCTTGACTGTGCTGCTCAAGGACACGTGGGAGAGAGGCATCCGTTGAAATGGAGATAAAACAACAGCCTGGCAACGTGAATTTGAGTACATTTATTTTGGTCTGGACTTTTTTGTAGCCACACAAAGTGTTTTTTCCTTCCTGACGCATTCGCATTAACAGGGTCATTGAAGAAAATATGAAATACGACAGCAACGCCTCATCATTTGGTATGCAGCTCAGCTACAGTGATAATAATAATGATCGAAATGGTAATAATGAGAACAAGCCATGCAATTATTAACACATTAATGATCAACAGTAGCTTATGTTACTAAAAAGTTGCACATGCTGATTTAGCAGAGCAGTGCTGTCTAAAAAAAAAACCCTCAACCCATTTCTAGATTTGATCGACGATATTGTTATTTCGTTATCATTATTATCATTCAAATGATCATTATTGTTACTACCTGTGCCTAAAAAAAAGCTGAGAAGTCCTTTTTTTTTTTTCATTTGTATATGACACTGAAGGTGTTTTATGACTGATCCTGTTGGACCTCAGCTGATGAACAGCAGTGGGACATCATTGTGCCACTAAGTGAACACGTTCATCAGCAGGGAATAACCTGGCCCTCAAAATGGCTTCCTCCAGCTAGCCTCCACTGACGTGTCAAGCAGTCAGGACCCCTCATATAATCACGCACTAAAGACAGGACATGAACCTTTGAAGACTGCTCCTTTGCAGAGGATCATTTTCTCAACTGTATCTCAGTGTTAACATGTATGAGTGGATTTCATGGCAGCGCGGAGCTAAATGGACAACAGGCATTGCCAAGCATTTTTAAAGGTAAGCGAAGTTTGTTGGGGTGAAGGAGAAAGTGACACACACAGTACAGTATACAGTCGTGACGGAATCTTTTTCTAAAGAAAATGGACAATTCAATGAAAAAATATAGAACCTTATAGATCTCTTTTAAAAAAAACAAACAAACAAAACAAAACTATATACGTGTTTTTTCATTTTGGGTTTTTATCTAGTTTTGATTATTTTCAGTTTTTTAAATCAAGTGTTATCTTTATTGTAATATTGTTATTGTTATTATAATTAGCTAATTACACTGGTTATAATTATGAACGATGTTCTGTTAGCAGAGGTCACTTTGAAAAATTAAAAAAACCTGGCACATAAAATGACGGTCTGTGAAATCTGGTGGCTATTTTTGTTTTTACCTTTTGTTTGAATCAACTTTATTTGCAGTATCACTCTTTGTATCCCTTTGGCTCTGCTTTGGGAGGAGACACAGCGAATGTGAAATGATCAGCACTGGGTCCTTGTTCTCTGCACAGGGGGACAGGAAAGACCCTGCTCTGGTTTACACGCTCACTCATTGGCGTTCTGTGCTTTCCTGAATGTCATCGCCATCACAGTGCTCAGAGTGCGATGGCGCTATGTCAACACCTCGTTGCCACGACTACACACTCCAATGTACCAAACAGAGTCACCATCGGCGCCTCGTAAATCCACCTTGTTGCCCCTTGTCAGTCACATTCCTTAGAGGTGCCATATCTCGACGAGCCGGGTAGTGTTCCTCCAGTGGTAGCAAATCAACCTGAGCACTGTACCCATGTTCTTGCATAAAATGCCCCTCTCCTCTCCTCTCCTCCCCCTCCTCCAGCTCCAACCCTCAGCATCCTGACATCAGGTTTCCTTGGCAACTGTTGCCGCTGCAACAGCCCTTATCACAGCGTCTTGATTTGGGTTTAGAATGTTAAACAGATGAGAGCAGAATGGTATAGAATCTCATTTGTGTGCACAAGCATCCAAAGATCCCCCCCCCCCCCCCCTTTTCTGCCAGGTAATTTTCCCCAATAATGTCCTTTGTCGACATATTTGATTAGTTTACGCCAATAACTATATTTTGTGTGCCGCTGACTTTCTGTAACTGAGTCATGCGATTTAGACAAATATGTCCCCTATGCGTTTAATTTGCATGTGCCCCACACCGTTGCTTAACTCATTTGTGCACGCTGCACTTGTGTTTAACACTCATACCCTGCATCAGTCATTTACATATTCCTTTCCCAGCACAGGGGATCCATACACTCATCTGGAGTTATTTACATATTCATCTGCCTATGTGTGTGCAAACGACAGAGACATTATCATGTGGGGTACGAGTGTGGTGTGTTTCATATGCATCGGTGGCTGAACGCAAGGACTGTTACAAAAGCTATTACCCCTTCATTCCTCAGATAATGCATGCCCTGCCTATTGCCTGTAGTAGCTCATCACTTACGGAAGCATTGTATAGCTCCTACAGCTTCTGTCAAGTGGCGCAAACCAGAGGCCGTGTTATCGATGTTTCGGCGTAAGAGAGAGCATCGGTTGAGCCAGAGACACACAGTCACGGCGCTGCAGTGTCTGAGTCACAGAGCACTGAACACACTCCCAACACTCTAAGGGAAATGCTGTGTTTACTGTGCAGGAAGGGATCTGCTCTTTCACCCATTCAGGGAATAGGTGAAAAAACACCAGTTTATGTGTGGATTATATTATAAATGTATACAGCAGGAAGAAATCAGGACATTTGAAGCCTTATGTTGTTTATGGCAAAGGATATTCAAATAATGTTGCAACACTGCTCTAGCTAGGTGTTGAGTGAGGCAGTCAGATCTCCATTTTATATCCCCATTTAAAACCCGCCCTGTCTTTCTCCTTCTGCTTCAGGCTACTTTTATGATCCTCTCACTGACACTTCAAGTAAAAACAGGAATTCTTTCTTTTTTTTCCCACTTAAGCAGCTCTCCCTCCTCCTCTTATTTCCTCCCTCTCGCCACGTCGGTATCAGCCCAAGTGATGAAAGGTCTGCTCAAACAGGTTGACCTCTCCATTCCACAGAACATCCCCAGCCTCTTTTAGCGCTTTGTCAATCTGCCACGACGAGCTGAGAAGGGTCAAGGCCAGCGGCAGCTCTTGTTTACCTCCCATCTTTAGCCAGCTAGTCAAGGTTAGGGTTGTCATTTTTGGATTGTGCCATTTGTTTTTAATTGTCTTGGAATGGCTTGGTTTTAAACGAGAGTCAAACCTGCCGGTGAAGTGATTTTTAACGTGCAGTTTCAGTGTCTGTATTTGTGGTTAATGTGGTTGAATCGTTGTAATTGTAATGATACACACTAAACGGATTGGGCCTGCTGTCTTATTGTGGATGGGATCACGTGTAATCACAGGTATGAGGGCGATTCAGGTTCAGCGTGATGCTCTTTCTGGCCGGCAGTGTGCAGGGCCATGCCAGTCCCTGAGGGAGGTGTTGCACACACGTTAACCTCGGAACTATAAACAGCGGTGTGAGCTTCACACTGCTTAAATTCTTTTCTCTTCTTTTCTCTCACCCCTCCCTTTAAAAAATAGCAGCGAAGTGACAGCACATGACAATGCATTATTGATACCCCTGGTGTCACTGATATGTGTGCTTATGCACCAGTGCTCACTTTTAACCCATAGAGTGGCCAAATACTGCTGTAAATGATATGCATCATTATTGCAAGCCACTGTGTCACTGAGGCCCCGTCCAAAAGCAGTCCTGCCTCCCCGTGCCTCTGCTGTGGGGTGTTTGGCAGTAAGGGGCTGGTTTCGTCACTATCACACTGGTTGTGTGAGATCGATTTGGTTGCACCAGTTTTGAGATGCCCGTGTCGGGTTATGAGAGATTTTATTTCTGTCACGGCAATGTCTGCGTATGTTGGAGATTGAGATGCGATGTCACGCGAACAATTCTCGATGGCATCTCATGTGAAAACGCTGCCCAGCAGCCACATCGCCATGTACACACACACACACACACACACACAGACAGACGCACACATGCAAACACACTCTGACATTGAACCAGTGATTTATCGATCGAGAAGGGGCTTTCTTAATCTATGTGCAGCTGAGTGCAGTGGAGGTTGCCACGGACCTCTCAGCTGCTGCCACTCACGTGCGTGTGCTTAATTTGAGAGTGGCCAGTATATTAGCACATATATCCTTGTTATATCCTTGTTGCCTTGGCTACCATGTCATTGGTCACAAGATGTCCCTTTTGGTCATCTTTCAAGCTTTGAGCTGTGTGGAGTTTAGGGGCAGGGGCTTGTCAGTATGTGTGGGCTGTGATGTGAGAGTGATGAGTGGTGTCTCATCCCAGATGACTATCTCCTTTGTGTCATTCAGCTGCGGGTCAGGGAACCTCTGAGCAGCTGTTCAGAAGAAGACTGAGAAAAATCCAGACAGTCGCAGAAATGGTGAAATGGGACACGCTCACAGCCCATGTAATTGTACAGCACAGATTAATGGGAATAGTGAATTCAGAGCGCTGCTTAACACAGCTTCTCATGAATGCTGTATAAATAGGGGATATCATGAGAAAACCTTGAAACGCCAATTCCAAACATCAGGGGACTGATTCCGTTTTTCTGTATGTGCTGAGAAAACTCCAGAGCCTTTTGCGTCGATGAAAGCCTTAATGCGGAATGGCAAGTTCAAAATAACTAAGTATTTATTAGATTAGACATTTGGGGTGAAGCAAGGCTTTACTACAGCAACAAATTATCTGGAATGCTGTGACTTCTGTTTGGATTTATCCTGGAGCAGCTTCCCACCCTGCAGTGCTGTGGAAAAACAGCACGGTTTTGTGATGTGAACAGACTGGGGGGGCTTGTATTGGACTGTCGTGAACAACATGTAGCTATTATAGGGTGTGCTGATCCAGCAGATGTGCTCCTCTCAGAGGACAGACTCAAAGGTAATGCACATTCCTTCTATATCCACAGCAGGCTGACTCCCAGATTTACTGTTTATGGGCACCTTGGCTTGGCATCATAATCACATTCTGCTGTGTATGATATTTGTTTGAAGCTCGGTGGGGGCCGTAAAGTACATTTCAATGCTTTGAAGTGTAAATTCCAGTCTGGTGTACAAGAAGGCGACAAAAGCCTGATGGATACAAGCTGTCAAATCCGTATCTGACTGCTGAGGTGGCGCAGGCTGCAGGAAGGTGTGAGGTCAAATGCAGAGGGTCAGGAGTTGTTTGTGCTCATAGAGGTGATGACAGAGCAGGAATCAGCCCTGACCCAGATAAGCCTCCTCGGCTGAGCTTTGCATCAGACCCGAAACATCCTCGCTGTGAAAAAAAGAGAAAAAGAAGAAGCAGGATACAGTTGTAAACAGTCATCAATATGAAATAAACTTTCACTGGAGATATTGATTTTTCTTTACCTTTTTTTTTTGTCTCCACCCCCACATGTCAGCCAGTGAGGTATGTTGCTGTTTTCATTTCTGCTGATTTATTTATCCAGTCTGGCCCACAGTACCCTCAGTTCATGCCTGCTCTCATTTATTCTCACAGTCTGGGTGACACTTCCCACACGAGTTTTCTTCTGACCACTGATGTCCACGAAGGCTGCGAGTGACAATCAGCAGACATGATGGCGGCCTCCCTTGTGCTCAAGCTGTGGTGTTTCTGTGTGGCCCGTCATGGCTGTGCCATGTTTGTCAGGCTCAGCCGTCAGCAGAGCCCGCATACCACGCAACAGCTTCTGTCGCCTCAGGCATCCCCTCCCCACCCCCCGCCCCCCCCCGAGCCCAAAGGGACTAGAGTGACAAGGGAGAACAGGGCAGACAGAAATAGGGAGCAAGAGAGAGAGAGAAAGGAGAGATGGATTGAAAAGAATGACAGGAATAAAAGATGATACTGAGAGGCGTACTGTCACTCTGATTTAGTGTAAGGTACATGTGCGAGTGTGTTTGCATGTGTGTGTATGAATGAAGTATGTCGCACCCACAGAGAGGCTCATGTGTTTGTGTAATATCTGCACGAGTTGCATAAGTACGCGGGTTTATGCATGCATCTGAGTGGGTTGCATGTGTACATGTGTGCACTCGAGTGCACAGTGGTGTCCATGTGTGTGTGTGTGCAGCACAAATAAAGACATGAAGGCGGAAGGGCGGCCACAGTGCTTATATGTCATCCAGCCCTGGAGGGGAAATGACTCTCTCTCTGTCCCCGACCTAAAGGAGGCAGAGGAGGAGCACGGCTGACTTCTCCTGACTTCTCCTGCGTCTCTGGCTTTTTTCTCACCCTCTGTCAGAAATGTAAAAAGCCTCAGTCACAGCCTCTTCCTCTCTGTGTGAGTCACACACACACACACTTGTGCTTGTTCACACATAGAAGTACATTTCTCATTATTCCACTGTCCTCATCTTATGCCCCTTAACCCTCCTGTTCCCCTCCACTTATCTCTATCTACCTCATGCTTCCTGTGCCCCCATCACCATCACCATCACCATCACCACTACCTTCTCATTCTGCCATTTTCAACCACCCCTGCAGCTAGATGTCAACGTGAGATCCAGTTTTAACCCCTCGGTCCACACATGTACACACAGTCTCTCACATACCCATTTGTCCCCCCCCCCCCCCCCCCCCACAGCCACTCCAATTCTCTCTCAGGAAAATGGAAAACAAACCCAACAACAAACCAAGGCTTCTGATATTTCCTTCCTTCTGTTCAATTAAACATGGCCTCCATCTGCTTCTTTGTTTCCAGCTTTTCTTCTGCAATATTGACTATGGTTGTGCTTGTGATTGTTTCTTAAGACTGTGTTTTAACCTGTTATAACCACAGATGTGAATATTAACACTGGAGGAACATGTCATGGGTGTGTGTGTGTGTGTGTGTGTTTGGCAGTGAGTGTGCTTAGAGGAGGGTGGGTTTGATCTGCTTCAAGGTTCTGTGCCAAATCTTTTTCAGAACATTCAATCTCTGTTCATGTGCCATACCGAGAAATTTATGAAATAAAAATAACGTTTTTTCACAAACTTCAAAGTGAGAGTGTGGTGCTTATTTTTGACACTAGCTCTTAAACTTAAATATTGGTGCCCTTTACACCTGACATCAGAATGCCTTTTCTTTTCTGGGGTTGCGCTTCCCCACATGCATTTACACCTGATATTAACATTTGTCTCTGGTGTCCAGATCGAGATCTGATTGGTATCTGATCATGGTCATCCCCGGTTACGTCCCCTCCCCCTCTCCTTCTGCAAAGATTTCCAGCAGCAGACTCTGGCGTCACGTCCTGTGTGCTACCATATCAACAACAACAGCAATGTTAGCCGCACGTGAAGTGAATTCCTCTTCTCTTTCGAAGCAGGGGAAGAACGTTAGCTGCGCTTGTAGCCACCAACTTCTGTTCAATGTGGTCACAGTGTATTTACTCCTGTATTTACAAGTGGTCAGGCACATTCCGATTACAGTCCGATCACAGAAAACACACTTTAATGCCAGATGTAAAGGGGGCTTGGAGACAGAAAACAACTGCAACATATTGTGTTTGTCTGCAGGTTATTTTGCATGTGTGCATGCGAGCATGTGTGTGTGTGTGTGATTGACTGATTTCATTTTAATGAAATTGTGTTACTAATATTTGTTGATGTGCATGTTCGACTTCACATCATTTTTTCTATCTGTGCTGCAGCAGAGTTCCAGTGAGTGTGTGTGTGCACTTTTTTTTTGTGACATGAACACTGACCTTTTCAGGAGCATGGACACCAAAACCTGGTCGTAATTAGGCAGAACATCATTTTTAAGGTTACCTTAAGATTGTGGTAGGTATTAACTTAGGTTAAGCTTAGGGATAAGGCTTTGTTGAGGTTGTCCAAATGATTGGATGTCAATGCAGTGTCCTTGGAAGTATAGCTGCACAAACCTGTGTTTGTGTGCATGCACGTTTCAATGGCATCACGTCAATGTGGAAAATTTGATTTCAGACTGTGCATCAGTTGGCTGTAGGATGCGTATTGAGACCCAAGCAGATGACCCACGTCTGGGATTCACATTTGCCTGTATGTGTTTTTATTTGTGTGTGTGTGTGTGTGTTTTATGTGTGAATTTGTACGTGCGTGGATGGTGCAGAGTTGTTGGGGTTGGTTAACATTGAGTAACCGAGTCTTCTCGTCATTTGAGGATGAAATTGTTTATTTAAATGTCAGCATTCTCGTGGTTAATTGGCACAAATTAACAACAAAGGCACCAAGCTTGGAAAGTGTTAGATGTGATTTGCCGTTCCCAATTTATCACTAAACTTCACTGCTGACAGCTGAGCAGTGATAGGAGTTGCACTGTGTCCTTGTGAATCTGGAGAAAGCTTATGATCGGGTGCCGTGAGAGGAACTGTGGTGTTACATGAGGAAGTCGGGAGTGGCAGAGAAGTATGTGAGGTCGGTGCACCACATGTACAACAGACAATAGAGAGGTGTGCAGATGGAGTCATGGATGGGTTCAAGGTGAAGGTGGGATTATGTCAAGGTCTGAGCCCCTTCTGGTTTGAAATGGTGATGGACAGGTGGACATAGGAGGTCAGGCAGGAGTCTCTGTGTACTCTGTGTGTATGTTGTTTTGCAGGGGATATTTTAATCTGTAGAGAGAGAAGGGGACAGGTGGGAGAGAGTCTGGAAAGGTGGAGGAGGTATGCACTGGGGAGAAGAGCACTAAAGGTTAGTAGGAGCAAGACAGAATACCTGTGTGTGACAGAGTGAGACAGGTGGTACGGTGAAGATGCAAGGAGTAGAGGTAGCAAAAGTGGGACGGTCTAAATACCTAGGGCCAACAATCCAAAGCAATGGGCACAGACAGGATGTAGTGGGTGGAGACGAGTGTCAGGGGTGAGGTGTGACAGAGGGATAGCAGCACAAGTGAAAGGGAAAGTTTTACAAGATGGTGGTGAGTGAGTCGCGATGTATGGCTTGGAAACAGTGGCACAGTCTAAAAGACAGGTGGCCGAGGTTCCATTGGGAGTGAGCAGGATAGGCGGGATTAGAAATGAGCATATTTGAAGGAGTTTGGATGTTAAAGATGGAGCTGCCAGGCTGGAGGAAAAGAGGCAGACCATAGAGAAGGACAATGGATGTTGCTAAGGACTACATTAGGACAGGTGGTATAACGGAAGTGGACACAAGGGATGGGGCAAGACGGAGGCAGATGATCTGCCATGGCAACCCCTAAAGGGAGAAGCTAGAAAAAGGGAGTGTCCTCACGAGCAGAGCTCATAGCTTTTGTTGGAATGTGCAGTCCTACACAATTATTAATGACCAGGTTTAACCAGTGTTCAATAATGCAATCTGGAATGAAACAATCATTGACATTCAACCAGAACTGTACTTGATTTGACCATGAAGGCCAGGAGACTTGACTCCTGTGGTGGTGTCGTCAAATCCAGGAGCATTGCTTGAATATTAATGAGCGGATAATACATGTGTTTACAGCAATTCTAGCTTTTCTGACACGCTGTGTTCATCTAACAAGTTTGTGATTATAAGGCCAACATGCTGCTGGTATATATTCATCATCATCTTAGTTAAACGCCATAGCATGCTAATTTAATATATATATATATATATGTATATATATATGTTTGTATTGATTTGATCATAAACCAAAATTTAAGAAAATGCCACTGGATGAAGAAGATCATCAAAGCTGTTGCAATTCATCCCGAGGTCGACATGAATCTGTGATCCAATAGTTGCTCAGCATTTGAACCAAAACTATAAATGTTATATGACTGTGATGCCAGAGGAAGATTTCATGACAGCAATCTAATGATGGAGTTGAGATTTGGAATAACGTGGTGGACTTAAAGCAAAGCCAATTTTGTTAACAACGATTTGTGAGGAAAACTTTGAAATGCTGTATCATTTTAATGAGTTGCATTCAGATCTGAGAGACTTGCAAATCACGATATGCAATTTTCAAAACTTGTCTCCAGTGTTTGTCTCTTGCTCTCTTGAGGACTTGATTGGCCCAACTCTTAAAACATTCCTGATGTAAAAGTTTCTAAACGACTGTGATGTTACATTGTGGCTACTTTGCATGTATGAAAATCAAGTCACACAACTCTCTGAAACACACAAACAAAAGGTATAATTACTTTATGCACAATGTTTTGTCTTAATTCATTTTGTTTCACATTTACATGTATTCATAAACAGCACTGAACTGTATTACCTGCAACTATTTTATCTAATTTATTTCCCCCCTCAAACTGCTTTTACTAACTGTGTTAATTAGAAAGCATTTATTCATGTTCCCAAAGCTGGTAATCTATCAACTTAGGTTTTCTCATTTTTTTCTCCAAAGATTCAGTACATTCTGTAATTAGATTATTGTAATCCAGTTAAACCTATTACTCCTGCAGCCTTTGTGTTGGCGTGTGCGTTAAGAGCAGCAGCTGCAAAAATGCAAACAAGCGATGTTGCACCGACGCCCCGGCACAATGAAGCTGCGCCGTGTAAGTTGTGTTAGCGTTTAAAAAAAAAGTGTGTGTAACATGTTCCCTGCATGGATGCATGAACTTTAAGTAGAACATGCAAGTGCTGTTTCTCTCTACAAAAGTGCTGACGTGACACTACCTCCATTTGCA
Source organism: Solea solea (assembly GCF_958295425.1). Lineage (NCBI taxonomy): Eukaryota > Metazoa > Chordata > Actinopteri > Pleuronectiformes > Soleidae > Solea > Solea solea. The sequence continues at coordinate 12,175,359 of NC_081149.1, forward strand.
TACATGGTTTCAAGGGTGCAGCCCATGGTCAAAGTGATCATTCTTTTCCCTGATACACTCTATATAATCTAAGTAGAACAGCAAGAGTGGACTACACTACGTGAAATGTCCCCTGATTTATATGTGACAAAAAAAGTCACGCATGCATCTTACAGGTGGAGTACGCAGGACTTGTGAGCTGGTGTTTGTAAACGCAGCAGAAGTAAAGTTGGCCCACCGTCTCCGTCTCCTGTGTGCACGCCTGGAACAGCTTTTCATACGTGCTTATGTAACCAGATTAGATTGGTCACACTGCCTCAGATCCAGACGCGGCAGCTTGCATTAGTGGTGATTCAAAGCTCAAACGCTGCACCGCAGACCTCCCGTGTTTCCATCATGGGAACACGGTTTGGTTTGGTTTGGAATGGTGAAGTCCTCGGTCAGGCTTGTGTATCCCTTTACTTGGTAGGCAGCGTGTGCGCTGTGCCTGATGTCCGTGTCAGCGAGATGCGTCACAGTTTAGTGTAAACTGTTGAAATTAGAAGTCATTTTTATAATGGTGGTACATTTTGTCATTGGCTTGCATTAATGGTACACACTCGTTGTCCAAGACTCCTCCCCCCTTTTATAAATGCTGCAGCTATCACTCCATCACCGTTGTCCTTCACCGCTTGAAGCACGGTGTGAGTGATGGAGAGGCTGGTCTCACTGAACACCTCACGCAGCTGCAACTTGGTGTCAGAATTCACCACCAGACCTCGACCCCTTACTGCTCTGCCATCTCTTCCCTCCTCCTCTCCCTCAGTTCTTGGCATTTTTTCAAAATCAGGCATTTGGCAGAGTTTGCTTCAGAAGAGGGGGGTTAGTTGCCCTTTAAGGATAATCTATAGTTTCTTTTTTTTAGCAAAATGCTGCATACTCATCTTTAAACATGACTCTTTCTCATTGGGGGGGGGGTTGGCATGGGGAACTGTGGAAAAAACTAGTGGAAGGATGGGGATTTGAAAAAAGAAGAGGAGGGCAGTCCTAATTATAAAAGGCAACCTGTTTCCGTTTTCTGCCTCTCCTCCTGAAAAGGCCAATTCTTGTGGTACGCTGAAATCTAAGTGATTTGCCCCCCTGCTTTCACCCCTTCTGGGGCCTGTCACATGTCACTCTCCTCTCCGCTGCCATTTGTCTCTGGTTTTCTGCTCTGGTGCTCATGCTGTGTTGGCGTTGGCAGTGTCGTCGTCGGCGTCGGCTACTCTGGGAGGCGTTTGTCGTCCGGAGGTCAAGATTGGCATTAGTCCTGAATGTGAAGGTCAGAGGCAGAAAAAGATGCCTCTGTCTTCTTTAATTCCGTCTGGCGTGATGAACAGACCGAGTCACCCTTCCTCTGCCCCCACCTGCTCACTCTTCCTCCGTATCAGTCCTCTCCTGCTCTGCAGCGATACAGTCGTAAAGTGTAACCTTGGAGACAGGGGCTAATCATCCATCCCATAGCTACCCTTTCAATCCTTCTCACCTCACCACCTCGCTGCCTTTCCTTCTCACCTTTGCCTCCCACCTCCTCTCCACCTTTCCCCTCTTCTTTGTCCCAACAGGCAACTTAGGTATTTCATTGGGTTTACAGTATTTTCTCAATTACCTGCCTAACTCTGTACCTGCACTCCCTCCTATTTCCCCTCCATCCTCCCCTCTTTTTGTTTGTCCTGTGGAAGGACATTTGTTTTCCTGTGGGGGTAGAGGGGAATCGACATCGAGAGATGAGTTATTGATTAGAAAGCAGGTTACGGGGAGAGGTAATGCAACTCTGGGGGGGGGGGGGGGGGGGGGGGGTTAGTGAAGACCTGATCACACGTACAACATATGACATATCCTGCATACTGTATGAGTGCCACTGTAACATATGCCTTGTGTGCATGTTGTTACATGGACACACTTTAAGGTGACAAAATTGTCAGTGATGTGTGAAACTCTCAACAATTCACAGTCTCTTTCGATGAAAAGCGTTTGAAAGGTGATTAAATGACACATGCTTATGGCATAATCAGCCATCTGCAGCAGGCTTTTGTTTATATTGATCATGAAATTTTCTTTTTAATTAGGATGTGTCAGTGGTGTCGTCAGGGAGGAGTTACTTAGCAGTCTTTTTAAAATAAAATTAAAATGGAAATATGAATCTACCACTCACTGCATGGCCTGTCTTTATTAGATCTAAAAAAAAAAAATTGTTGCAACTGATTTGGAACGTCAGCACATTTCACTGACCAATTCTTTACCAAGTATTCCTGTTGTGTCGGAGATCTACTGTGCAATGAGCTGATTTGTTTCGATTGACGTTGCCAGACTCGGTCAAATCCCTGTGGAGCTTTTCCGGACTAAAATGTCTTTCCAAGGCTATGCACATTGGTCAAGCTGAAAACAAGGCCATTTATTTCAGCTTCAGAGACACCATTTTTTTTACCACCCTGTTAAACTCTCTGTAACGTAATGAAAAGCCTACACACGTGGGCCACATGTGGCTCACGCACAAGGGCAGGTATGACACCGGCAGTTTGCAGTTATACCAAGCAGAGAACGTCATCCCAGGAGCAGGTGAAAAAAATCCAGCAAACAACACAAGATGTAATTTATAACAAGGATTTACCCAGGGACACCATTTCATGCACAGCTATCCATGAAGAGATGTCTTTTTCCCTCCTAAGAGCAGGCATATGTTTTGTAAGACACTGGTGGAAGCATGTAACACCAGTTCACCAGTCAACATGTTCGAGTGTGTGTGCAGTAAAAACAGCTCTTTAACAAGATGCCAGAGCCTCCTCTGTGGTTCGCACTGTTTCCCCCCCTTATGTTAACTTGTGATATTGCGCTGTCACGCGCTGCGGTCTGGACCCTGGCGATGGGCTCACATCCACACATCCGTTTCCATAGAGCTCCTCAAACACTGACATCTAACGGGACTCATAGGGCATGAGAGCACTTCAGCCAGGGTGGATTGCAGCCCACTATATGTCAGATAATTATCTCTGATATTGTGCATTCCCAACGAGAGCCGAATAACCCGGAGACAATCTGTACAAACAAGCACGATGCGATTATGAATGCATTACCACCCGGCAGACAGACAGACAGACAGACAGTCAACACGCGACGACTTGTCATGCAGCCCTGCAGAATTAAGAGTCCGCTCAGGTTTCTTACACATTGGATTGGAGATGATTGACATGCAAACAGCAGCTGCTTGTGTAGAGTCAGCCTCTCTTCAATTCTCCCATCCTCACCCCAACTTGCTCTGACTCTCCTCTCTGTGTCTCCTGGTTACATAAAGGAGCTGTCTTCCTTTTATCAATGTGAATGGATTTAATGGCGTAACATGTGATGACTCGCATGTAGGACACTTTAAAGCCCCGTGCTGCCACCTCTTACTTCCATCCCTATGCTGCAGTGCTAAATGATTCAAATTGTTGCAGTAATGACTTGAGGCAAAGGTTTGGGGTGAATCTCTCCCGTTCTCTCCTGTTCTCTCAGTCTCATCAGCATCTTCAATCCATCGATTTTCTAAGGGGGGGGGGGGTGTTGGCTACTGACAGGCAGCAGCCACTGCAGTCCTGCAGGATTGCCTGTGTGTGTATCATTCTGTGAGTGTGAACAACAAATAGGGATAGAAGCAGCAGACATGGGGGCAGAGCCATGTAGTCGCACACCTGTGCGAGGGAGTGCGAGAGCCTTATTTACTTCACTATCTGGTTTATTGAGTCAACCTCCGCGGTCAGGCTCCAGTGCAGCTGCCTGCCTGTCCCTTCAGCCTCGGCTTGGGTGCTTCCACCGCTGCTGCGCACAAAGCCACTAGGCCTTACCCGCACTCATGCTGCCTGACGGTTAAACGCAGCCGGCAAAACCAAATGCAAACCATGCAGGTGCACCGCACCTCTGCGCCCGTGCACTACAGGCCTATTTAAGCATGGACTAGTGGTGGCAGCAGTGCTGCCTAATGAGACGACATTATTTATAGTCCACTGTGACAGCAGCAGCCTCACCATTAGGCTGATAATGAGTCATTGGGATATTGATGGATGCTTGTCTATATTGGTATTCACCAAGGAGCTAGTGACACTTCTCTGGGTTGCCGTGGATACCGACATTGCCAGCAAAATGATCCAGTAATAATAATGATAACAATGACAACACTATGTGGAGATTGACTTTGTATACCACAGGGAAAGAGGGACGTGGACGTGGACGTGAGCACGAGCGTAATAGGGACGGAAGGAATAGAATAAATGTTGGGACTCGGGAGGGAGGTGCGGGGGGGTTGTTGTGTCGGGCGTTTGGTGTGGGTGATTAGTCGATGATCAGTGAAGTAGCATTAGCATTGTTAACACATCCCCAGCTTCGCCCTGCACCCCTGCACCCCTGCACCCCTACACCCCCCCCACATCCCCACCACCCCCTTCCTCTTGCGGCCTCTTTCTTTCTTGCTGCAGCGTTGCCATAGTGACTGAGAAATGTGGGAATACCTCTGTCCTTCAGAGGGAGAGAGAGAGAGAGAGAAAGTAAAAAAGGAAGAGATGTAATGAGAGAAAGGGGTAAGAAAGGAAAGAACGAATGAACGAAGAAAATGGGGACAGAGGATGCTGCGGAGCCGGGGAAGGGGAGCAGACATCACTCACTGGCTGAGCACACGTTAAAAGACTTGTTTAGTCCTCGAAGGAGCAGCAAAAGTAGGAAACATTGTGATTTTTACACACTCATGTACACACATAAACAAATGTGCGTCAGAGTCGGTGCTCTGCTAATGCATTTAGCTCCCGTCACTGGCTCCACTTCCATGAAGGAGAGTTAGTGGAAAGTGTTGTGAGACACACACACACACACACACGCTTTCTCATGCACATGCTGTTAGAGACGCTCCTCACCTGCATTGCCTATAACGCACACACACATGTTAATCAGTGACCCACCAGACTCAGATGTATTTACCTGCTCTCTGTGTTGTGAGACCATGGTTACTATGGCAACCCGTCCAGACTGAAATAGTCTCTATGACTTTTACTTTCCATTGCATGGCATGTTTCCCCCTCACCTTGTTTTTTTCCCTAAATTCTCCCCCTCGTCGTCTGCCCGAACAAGTAAGCGATTAGAGAGACGAGTGAAGTGGTCTTCCCCTTCTTCCTCCCTCCCCACGCTGTTGTCGCTCCTGTTGTCCCCTTCTCCCGCATTGCTCTCACCTTCCTGCCAACCTGCTGCAAAGATCCTTCTCAAATTCATTTTATTGGCAGCTAGCATTTCCATGGAAACATCTCGAAACCATGGCAACTATGTGAACGGAGCCAAATGCTTTCGAAACTGCAGCACTCGTCCCCTCACTCTACCTTTTTTCTCCCTCACACCATTTTACTCTCTCCCTGCTCTTTTACTCATTATAGACTGTTGTTGCAGTCAACCTATATGGATATATATACATATATATATATATACTCTATATACTCTATACATTATAGCATTGCCTTGCACACAGCACGTGACCTCATGACTGCATCTGTGTACTTCATGCATGGATTTGGGCTTTGATGGGTTTTGGCTGCGTGGCTGTGTGAACACATGTGAGTGTCTGTGCATGTTTGCGTTGTCTCCTTGTGCACTCAATGCAGGAACCAAACACGATTACGGCTGAGCACCTAATGCCTGAGCCTCCTCTTCCCCCTGCACGACTTTCCTTGAGCTTGTCCTCTCTCAAGTTTCAGCAGCACGCCTGCCTGTCAAACTTCTGACTCCTCTCCTGGGATGCAGCCTGATGATGTGAACTGAAGTAAGACTGAAGTGAACGGCAGCCTGGGAGTCCAGTCACCGCAGCGCTCTCCTGAGTGCGCTTGGCCCTGCTGCAGGTTCTAGCCTTCAGTCAGACGAAGACCACCACTGATATTTAAATTCTGCTTTACTTTTGAAAGCAGCAATGGGTTTGTCTTCAGTACCTAAATGAAAGTAGCTAGTGAAATAGGTTCTCAGTGAATTTGGACAATACGAAGTACAACACAAGTGGCTGCAGGTGTGAATGTAAGAGTAAGTGGTCGTTCTTCTCTGGGTGTTAACCCTTTGATGGACATGGCGGCCTGTCCACGAAATACCCCGTCTTTCGCCCTATGTCAGCTGGGATAGGGTCCAGCTCCCCCCCGCCACACTCATGTGGAGAATAAAGTGGTAGACAATGAGTGAGTGGACGAGACAGGGCAATAACCCCCATTAATATGAGTTCCAAGCTAGGTTTTAATGTAGGACAGACTGTGGCTTAGTAGTTATAGCGGGCCGTCTTTTGACCGGAAGGTTGGCAGTTCAATCCCTATCTCTTTTAGACTACATGGTGATGTATCCCTGGGCAAGGCACTTAACCCTGAACTGCTCCTGGCAGCTGTTCCTGCAGCACATAAATGGGTGTGAATTGGTCAATGGCAAAATGTAGTGTGAAACACTTTGAGTCAGAAAAGTGCTACATAAATACAGACCACTGACCATTCAATAGATTACGTAAACATAATATTTACTGCCTCATTTACCAGCCCTGATAGACCCCTCCTCAGAGACAGGAGTGGGCAGGGCCAAGAATATCAGCGGCATAACGATTTTTGTAGAAAACAAAAACTAAGCATTTAAGAGGGATTCACAACCCAGACTATACTCAGCGTGACATCATCTTAGCTCTATTAAAAGCTCTTTATTTTTGTTTTTTGAAGCATATATCAGAGTATCTTCTGAGGCTTTGGATGTGACAGCAGAGGGAGACAAGGGATGTGAAGTGTGTGCTGCAGAAATGCGACCAGTAATGCTTTGTGTGACTTTGTACTTCGCTTGCGTGCCAAAGAGGGACGGGCGGAGAAAAAAGTGCTATTAACTGTGAAATTTAATTTGTCCTATTTTGTATCTGTCAGCAATAATTGATGTCTCGCCATAGCTCTGATGTGCCAAAAGGCTTTGATTTTTATCAGAAGGATCTAAATGTGAGGATGTGGTCATACAAGCATAAGGAAACTAATAACATCACTCTCAACACCAAACTGGGACGATAACGTTATTTCCATCCTAAAGGAGGAAGTGCAGATATGTGGAGACAACTCTCTGCATCCCTTTAATGCTGAGCTCTTCTTATTGTCTTCATCAAAGAAACACATTTACACATACAAAGCATTAATCACAACTCTTCTTGAACCGTGATAATCTTCTTCTTCGGCTTCTCTTCCCCTTACACTTTACCCTTCCTTTTTTTCCCCCCAACATTTTTCTGCCCCTAGATTCTTAAAATAAAGTAGTTTGATTTTATTATTATTATTATTATTATTAGCTTCATTGTTTTAATGGTGGAGCCCTCAAGGCATTTTTTTTTTTTTTTTACTCTCCACCTTTTGATAGCATATGAGTTCTTTTTAACAAAAGTGTAAGACCCCAAAATCAGAGGATGCACACATAAAAAACAAACAAACTGTGTGTTAATGCAGCATCAAATATAACTTATAGGATGTTATTCAAAGGAACAAAAACAATACTCAACACAATGCGGATGAAAGCAAAATATACAAAATTCTATTCCCCTAGGACGTCCAAGTGCGGTGGCATGAAATGAATAAAAGGTAAATTCAGCTATCCAAGTCTTTTGAAGACGAGTGAGGACAAGTAAGCAAATCTAATTCAACAATGAGGCTTTTCCACTGCAGAGGAACCTTTGAGAAATAAATAACTAAATAGTAGTTGTAGTTAGTCGTGCCAGTTTTATTTTCTCTGGGGAATATGTGTGTGTTTGTGTGCGCGTGTGTACACCTGGTATTCCTTATGTTGTGGGGACCTAAACCTGTTTACACAGTCACATTATGGGGACACAGAAAATCAAGTCCCCATAATGTAAATGAGGTGCAGCCATGTTTTAAAGTTAGGCTAAGATTAGGGTTAGGTTAAGTGAATGTGAGTCAATGCAATGTCCTCTGAAGTCATGGAAACCAGTGTGTGTGTGTGTGTGAGCGGTGGCTGGGTGGGGGGTTCTGTGACAGACTGGGGTGACAACTTCAACAGTTGCAGGATTCCTGGTTAATGACAAGGAGCCAGCAGTGTTGAAGACATTATGATCAAACACATGCGGCGAGAACAAGATGAACACAATCGGGGGGCTGACAAGATTGAAAAATGCACCCTAATGATATGTGAAAATCAAGCAGCTAATAAAGGAGGACAAGCCCCCTTTGCTGCCTTCACAACATCCCCAGTCTTCCCCTGTGAAGCTTTCATGCCATTACTTGGACTGTGTGCGTTGGGATTTTGAGCTTCTTTCAACCACAAGTCATATGAGGGAAAAGGGAAATGCTATAAATAAAAGTTCAGTCATGTGTTGAGCTTATATGAAGCCGGGGCTGATATTTTTATTCTGATTTGAAGGAGCAGATTAAAGATGTTTTACAAGTGTCAGGCAGTGTGTATTGTGTCACAGTGCCATGAGTGCCGCCTTGCTCCTTTATTCCGTCTGTGTACTGAAGTTCCTCCCAGACCTTTTTGTCTATTGTTTCATACGCTTGAACTGATTTAAACTGCATTCTATGATGATAACAATTGCTTGTATTGTTCTTTTATTGGACGCTACTTGCAGTAGCGCTGATACTGATGGTACAACCAGCCTGACGTAAAGCTTTATAGAAATGTAAGCGACACTCTGTTCTGATGTAGACTGATCCATCTTTGTAGTATTTCACAGAGGCCGGACAACTTCATCCAGACATTTGTCCGACACAGTTTCCATACAACACGGGACTCTTTTTTTTTAGTAAATTAGGATTAAGATCAAGGCTTGCATTATGTGGAAGTGGGTGAATAATGATGGAGAAACCCAAGTCTTCTTCTTCCTCAGTCAGTTCAAGGATTGTACACATGTATTGCATCATCTCCATTCCACTGCAAAGTTTGCAGAGGTTTGATTTTCTTTCCTCCATTTCAAATACGATCCATGTGTGTGTGTGTGTGTGTGTGCATGTCTTTAGTAGGCTGTGTGGACCAGTTGTCAAGCAAACCTATCTTTGTAAGGACATTTTGATCCTGTGAGGTCATTTTGGCTATTCCGCACAACTTTAACAGGCTGTTTTGAGGACTAGGACCTGGTTTTAGGGCTAGGGTTAGAATTGGGTTAGGGTTAGGCATTTAGTTGTGATGGTTAAGGTTAAGGTGTTCATTATGTCTATGAGTGTCCACACAATGAATGCAAAAGCAGCGTGTGTGTGTGTGTGTGTGTGTGTGTGTGCAGCAATGTGGCGACATCATGATGGAGCAGTACAAAGAGCAGATGCATCTGCTGTTTGAAAATTGCCTTGTAGACCTGGCCTTGTTGCATGACCATGCAGATCCATCCCAGCACATAACTGACTGAAGTTACTACTACTGACCCACAGCAGCAGTTTCTGGACTGAGGGAGTTCTTCCTTTCTCCAAAAGAAAAGGACAAACCAGAAGCAGATGCTTTATCTACAGGTAGAATTTGTTAACCATCCGTCTGTCCTCATCTGACTATTTGTAAAGCTCATCCTGTCTTTTTCAGTGACACTTCAGTGAGGAGTTGATTACACTGTAATATTTTAGTCTGTAGTTTTGTTCTTTGCAGTTGTCATCGCATTAAGTGTCTGTGTGAACCACTCGCTGTCTTTATCTGTGCAGTTCACTGGTGTTTTGCATATGTTTTCATGATTTTCAGACCGCTATTCCTTTTTCCTTTCACACTACGCAGATGGATTTACATACGCAATATGTGAGTCATTTGTGTCTGCCAAAACATTAAACACCTACACACAAATGCACGCATGTGTGCACCCACACACGATACGCACAGGAACCTTCTGTTGGCTAAATGTATTCTCCAAACCCATGTTCTCACCTCTACGTAACAATTTACAACATTAAAGGGTTAAATACAGTCAGGATTTTAACACCATTCTTTTCCACCGTCTTTTTTTTCTCTCCCTCTCGCTCATATGAATTCTGAGCAAAACCTCTAACTCAGCAGACATGATCATTACAATGTCTGGATACGAACATGGTTTTGAGGGTGGCCTGCTACGACTGGCAGAGGACGGAGATGGTTCATTACAACTCAACTGCTGAATCTGAGGTAAGAACATACACGTTACCAAGAGATATTACACTCCAATGGAGCAGATTATGTTATTATGAGACTTCACTGGTCTGGTCAAATCAAGAATGGACCTTCTTCCACTCTTTCGGTTCACTTCGGTTCTTTGAGTTTCAGTGCAAAGATTCAGAGAAGTTCAGAGGAGGACATTCATAGCTTTCAAAAGATTTAAATTTAAATTCATAGAGGCTTTCACAGAACTTTAATTTAAGACTATAGTCTGTGTTCGCCATCATCCACACTGATAATGAGACAGGATCTTTGTATGACCGTTGTAAACAGAAGTGACTGCAGCACCTGTGTGAGTGCACCAAACAAATGGAGACTTTTCAGCTCATCTTCAAGTTGAGATCGTCAGGAGGTCGTTGTACGTTCAGCGGTGGTAAATGTGTTGGATTGAATATGCATGATGAAGAGTGTTTTCAGAAAGTGAACACCTGCAATTACTGGTGAGATCTACAAACCAGCTTTTACTCTCATTCCAGCAAGATTTTGAATAAAACCAGCCAAAATGAATCAGCTCTGTTGAGGGTCTGGACTGAACCTTAGGGCTCTTCAAATTCTTTTGAAAAAAAAAAACTACATTTACAGTTCAACTTCAGTTTGGAACCACTGTTGCATCACTGTTGCTCTCTCTCTCTCATTTCTTCAGTACATCAACTTCACATGAAGGCAAAAATGTTGACAAGAAACCATTAAATATGGCCTCAACTTAGGGCTTGAACTTTGCATGTACTCCCAAATAACTCCAGTACCAGACCTACTGAGTCTATCTTGTTAAGACATTCTTTATAAAAGTCATGTTCTATGTGGATGAAACTGTCTCTTGCAGTCATGAAGTTGTTATTGGGAAATGTTCTTTACTTTAATGTTCGGGTTACCCTCTGAAGCCGACCAGGAAAAGACAATGTATTCAGAAGTCTATGGTCTGTTTCCCACTTGATTTATAACATCAGTAAACATTTTTTTCCAAGGAGTAAATGACCTCGACCACGGGTTTCTGGTTTTCTTCAACAGAGCTCCAGACGCCGCGAGACTCAATTTGTTTAAACATGGTGGCAGGAAATGTTTCCACTAACATAAGCACCAGTGCTGGTTTAAAGCCATCAGAGGTCAATGCACACTTAAAATCCCATGAGACTGAGGAATACATGGCAGAACTTGACAGACTGAATATATCTGACCCTTCTATTGCCCCTGGGTGCTTTTCACACTTAGGGGAAACAGCCCGAGCGGAAATAATTTCAGACATGCAGTAACCTGACATCTTCAACTTTCTGATAAACCATCCGTCATCCTACTTTGAAGAACGCTCACACAGAAAAATACACAAGATATTAAAGCTAGAAAGATTCTATTCCTGATGTGATCATTACACAAGTGGAATCTTCCCACTTCCTGTGGGTTTGCATCACTCTGTTTTATTATGCTCACCTCGAGTGTGTTTTATGGCAGTTATCAGCCGGCGAAGAGACGAAGTTGCTTGACATTATTGCCGGTTATTTATCTTATCTGGTGTATACGTGTATGGATTTGAACAGCATGGCTTCCTGCCACTAGAGCTCTACAGAACAGGATGTTTATTTCGCGTATTAGAAGAAAGTAGATGATAAAGTACGGCACATATGAGTTCACACCAGTGGGATTATAAAGTTGGTATCATCTGACGTGATGCCTCTGAACGTCCGCATGAACAGTGTCAACATGGCTATGGGTGATGTCATGACCGGATGCCATTTGATAGTGGCTCAAAAGAAGACATAAGGACATTGAGTGCAATGCTAAGAAAACCGATAATCCTATATGATAAGTGTGTTTTCTCCTTCTGTTTAATTTAGTTCTTATACTGTAATTACACGGATGAGACTCTGTTCCCTCCAGTGCTCTTCCTCTCTCCGTCTCTCTCTTCCTCTCTCCGTCTCTCTCTCTCCCCAAGTCTGTGATTTCATGTATAATTACTTGCATAATTATAGTTTTCTTCCATCGACTGTTTCAAGAGGTCTGTTTCTGTCTCTCCGGTATCCCTTGCCTTGTCTTGTCCCTTGAAAGCTTCTGTGCGCACAATGCCATGCACACAGACACAAGAAGGCTCGCACCCCACTGATCCTGCCTCCCGTTCACCTGGCGGTGAGACTTGTCTTGTCACTCTCTTTTGTCTTGCCTTCGTCTGAGGCTGGTCTGTTCTAATATTGGAAATACAGCAGATACAGTGCACATGAAGAGGCTGATGGTTTACCCCTGGGCTGACATGCTGCCCCATTAAGTATTCATTCAGGCATCACAAACTTAAAGAGCCTTAAGGTGTGTCACAGGGAATGAGGTCAAAACAAATTTCTCTATTTCTTACAACTTAATGTAAAAGCAGAGACACTCGCACAGAAACACTGACGTTAGCATTGAACACCTGCACCTTCTCATGTTGTATGAGTTTCTTAGGGACTTAGGGTTTCTTGCGGACCATGCCACCAGATACAATTAGTGTGATTGCTAAGCAACTGAACTTCACTTTTAAGAGTAAGACCAGCAAGTACAGCTCAGTTGCAGCAACGAGGTTACACATTGTTTTCGTTTTTCTAAAGAATTGGGTTTTCCCAGAATTTTAATGCAAAGTAGGATGCGGCATACACCGCTTTCATGTGTCAATCAACGCAGTGTCACATGCCACACTGTGTCTCTGGTTAACTGACAATAAGATTATTAAAACACCTCACATAATTCACACAGCCACACACTCTTGCAGAGTTATTTCCTGCCTGACAAGGTTCAACATGTAAGTTTCTTGCTGCACTGCAGGTCTACTGTGCAGCCAATCGTGGCCTACTTTCAGGTATCTGGAGGATTTCCCCTGCTTTATCTGGGCATTCTATGTTCTCACCCTATTTGAACTAATCTCTATCAGCATGCCGCCAAGTCAAGGAGGAAATGCAACATATTGTGCTCAGTGTGCTTGTTTCAAGGTGAGTGCCAGCAGTCAGGATTGGGACCTCATGTTTGGCACCCTTCAGGTTCCAAGCTTGAGTCACTGATGCGTTGCTAATGTAATAATACCACATAACCTGCCAATCACAATTATGCCTCAGACCTTAATGATGGTCAGACGTGGTCTTTGTTACTGTGTTCTTACCCCCTCTGCTGGAGAGACATGAGACGAGGACCTGATGTCAGTGGTGGATTCGGCCTGGAGAGTGAAGTGCGCGCGCATCCCCAGCCGAGGCCTGATGTACAATGTCCAAACTTTTTGACGTGTTGTCGGAACTTATGCCTTTTGTCTCTGATTTGTGTCGGGGTGGGTGTGTGTGTGTAAGGGAGGGGCGGGGTTACTTGGGATGGCGGTTGGGGCTCCAGCAGATCAGTGAGATTTTAATTTGGCGTGTGAGGCGAGCCGTGGTGGACTCTCCCAGCAGAGACGGTGCTGTGTTTGTTTTGCGGGTGTGTAAATTAGCGGTAATTCGTTTGCTCAGTAATGACGTGGGAGCGCTAATTAGGGCAGTGTTGATGGGTGCATTAATTAGTCTCTGGTGAGTGATGCTAATGAGACCCTGATTTGGAGTGTGTGTTTGTGTTTACATGTGCATGAGTGTAAGCCACGTATCTAAAGGCCCCCCGCTACAGGTCATGCCATTAGGAATGTTGTAGTAAGAGTGCTTGTAGGAATGGGTAAAGACGAGGAGAGTGTGTCTATAATTCAGCATGTGTGCCCTCTCTCTCTCTGTGAGTGTGTGTGTGAGAGAGAGAGAAGAAAGCAGCAGGTCTATATCTGTGTATAAGAACCCCTTTAATCCCAGTGGCTCCATGATGTCGGCCATGCTTGGCTGAATACTGATCCCTCCGTTCAGCCATCGCAGGTCCGATGGGCCCCTGCTCACACATCACCACACCGAACACCACAGTGAAGAGGCAGAGGTGCAGCCAGTCGGTCACACTGCGGTGGTTTCAGTGCTACAGCTGCATCACAATCATAAATTCATCCCAACCTATAAAAACGTCCCCGACACAAAACAGACAACACATGGAGCCGTAATGGATGAAAGGCTGTTTTATAAGTGTGCTCAGTGACAGGTCCACTTCACAGATAAGAAGGATCCATCTGTGTGTGGTCACAGTGGGGCAGCGCTACTACACTATTCTGTGGCGCCTCTCAGTCAGGAAGTGACAAGGTGGCAGCTTGCTGTAAGAATTACGAATTTATAGCCTTTTACTGATGTGGCATTAATCAAAGCAGTGGGGAAAGGCATGCGTATAGGAAGGGGGATTGGCTTTAAAATCTCACCAGTGATCTATTCTAATCATATTTATTCATGACTATCCTGTTAGACATAATCTACTACTATTCCTGTTTGGCTGCATCCTCCGCAGTTTTGTGCTGTCGCTCATTTCTTCGACTCCCCTTTTTTCTCTTGTAGCTGTGCTGTGGAGAAAAAGAGAAACTTGAATCAGTGCGAGAGGCTACTAGATCACCCTGTTTACAGAAGCTACAGCAGCTCAGTATCATCTGTGGCAGAGCTGCAATTTCCATCACTGGTCAACAACAAGAGATCAGGCAAAGGGTTGAGGAGATGGAGGTTTGTCATGCTGAGCTTTATTGAAAACTGTCAGAAAGAGACTTTATTCTGACCCAGCTCACTCCTTTTGGATTTTTAGCACGATTGGAAAGGAAGTTTAGGCAGCATACCTCGAACTTCAATCTTGCACTCCACCTCATCCTGCCCAAGATCATTGATGGCCCTGCAGGAGTATCTGCCCCCGTCGAACAAGCTTGGCTTGCGGATATTTAAAGTCAACACACCCTGGTTGTTCATCATCAGGTACTTGGGGTCTTCACCGATGATCATGTTGTTCTTCATCCAAACGATCTTTGGCTGAGGTTCAGTGTGTTGGAAGTTGGATGCAACATTGTCAGGATGGAGGAGGGAGCAACAGAGAGAGTGAGAGATGTTGGGAAGGTGTGATAACAGAGGCAGAGGTGAAAGTAGGTCGACATTTCAACCTGACAAATCTTTACCGATTTGGTCGGAAAGAAAAAAAATGTGTTCAAAGACCTTTTTGTCTCCACCTCTTCTATCTTCAGACGTATAAATATAATCCTGTTGCAAAGGCATCACAATCCTATCTGACTGTTCTACACTCAAACTCAGGCACGTAAAGCTTGCATGCTTGCTCCATTCAACACAAATCAGTGTTGATAAAATGAATGCAGGCTGGAAGAACCTTTAGTTTCCTCATTTGCAAAATGCAGCTGAAAAATGACCTACGATATTTTCCACAAATGTAATCTACATCTAGAACAGCATCTTAAAAGGAGCGGGCATTTAATGTCCTTAATGATTTAAGATTCTTGCGAGAGCTTTTAAACATTTAACTGGCTTTTTAAATCAAAGCAAAGTAAGACCTGATCAATGTGAGGACGAGAGGTAGCTGACAACATTGTGAAGATGTAAATACCTTGGGGCATCCACGGACGGAGCAGCTGATGGCAGTGGTGTAACCTGCAATAACACTTCTGTCCACCAGGGGAGCTGTAAACTTGGGGGATCTGCTCATGTCTTGCTCCATGAAGGGTGCAGGGTTAAACTGCAAACCTGGATGGACAGAAATGTGCGACATGTCTCAGTTTATCTCTAACCTACTTTCTAATTTCTTACGTAACAAAGTGCAGACCAGTATGAGCTCCTCCAGTAGACTATGCTTCATCTACCAAACATTTTTCATCGATCTTTCTTGCTCATGTGAGGTCAGTATATTGTCTGGTCTTGTACTAATATTGCTAAACTTGTTTTTACCCATTGATGGGTTGAGTTGATGGATTGAAAATATTCTGAAAACAAATGTTTCTTACTGTATCATGATCATTTAGTCGACATTTGGCTAAGTTTGGATCAGTAAAGGACTTGGTCCTTGTGTCAACGAGATACGCAGCGTGACTTTGTACTGGTGCACCATGGGAATAGACTGCAGGGGTTGAAGAAACACCAGTCGCAAGGGAGTGACACTTGTCTGGCGCCCCAATCAGCTGACTATTATGGTTCTAGCTCCACCTGCACCGTACTCTGCCATTTCTCTGGTACCCCAGGGGAAGGGTACCAAAAATGGAATGGTTTGGGACGGTTATTTTGGTACAAAATAATAGCTAACTGGACTGTTCAACTGAAGGACTTCACTGACAGCAGGTTTAAGTTTAGTATAGATAGTAGACTTGCGAGCTCTGACAATTACTCGGTTCAATCCCATTTCACGTTTCAGCCATTCTCCCTTGAAACTAGGATTCCCCCTCACAGGAATGTGCAAAATGGAATGGTAGGGTTAAGTAGTAGAGGTTAGGGGATTTATGCTGTTGCTGAACAAGGAATGAAGCCGTTTACAAGGACATAATCCTGATGAACACAACACAGGCTTAAACATTTGGGGGAATGATGCAGTGCCTACTGAAGAATATTTGCACGTGTTGATAGATATGACTTCATTTAACCCACCCTGAGGTATTTCACACATTGTTGTCACTTATGTTGTGTCAAATCTGGTGAAACACAAATGCATGATTGCAAACCTAGTGTATTGTTTTGCCTTGAATAGCCATACCGCATTCTGTTAGACCGACAAATTGTTTTAATTTGCAGATTATCATTTCAATTATGAAGACTGGAAAGCGACTTTTGTTCCATCTTGAGGTCAGGTGGGGCACTGTGATCAACATTTCCCACAAACAAGATTGGCTGGTTGGCTGCCAAATGTTCTGGTGGAGTAAACAAACGCAACGACACAACAGTAGCAGCATTTGGCCGGTGGCAGGTGTTAATTTCCCAGCCTAGCTGCTTCCATAATCCACGCCGGCCAGTAATAAATGTTATTTAACACTCTGTCGAAGAATATTTCTGTTCAGCATAATCAGAGTGGATTTAATTTTCTTTTAAATTAGATTCAAGCAATTAATCACAACCAGCAATTAATCTCAACTTGCTAGTGATATCATTACTGTGTTCTATAGTTATATTATATTACATGACATATTTTTAGTCATTTTCGCAAGTAATTGCTAATCATCATTCCTGATTATTTCCTCTTTTCAGTGTCATACCAATTACATACCATAATACTCAGTTTATTTTTAAAGTGGACACATTGTGGCCGACAGCTCAGCTCACATTAGCTGTTCCTTGGAAAAGCAAAAGCAAACGTTATCACATTATGTTGCACGGTGCTCTGCAGGGATTTCATTACCTGTTTTGGCAATGAAGGCAGTGTTCTTGCTCATGCCAGGCTCGTCGCTGAGGCCACAGATGTTCTCAGCGTACACTCGGAAGGAATACTCGTTCCCCATGACCAGGTCCGACACGGTGCAGTTGGGCCTGCGGTTGTGCTCGTAGACCAAAAACCACTCCTGGTGTGAGGGAGACAGATAGACAAACAAAAAGGTGAGAGAGAGAGAGAGAGAGTAGGGAGGGAACCGAAGAATCTCCTATTCAACCTTCACGACCACTCATGAAACATGATGACGACAACATTACAGGAACTTTTGCACTTGTGTGACGATGTAGGAGCACAGATCAAAGCACCGCTGGACACATGGAAAATAACAATGACGCATGAGCTGTTTATCTTTGGACACTTATGTCTTATTCTGTCTTGTCTCATCTCCTCACTGCATAATGACAACAGTTAAGCTGTCCCTTTTTATTTAGGAATTGATTGTTTAATCATTCACCGTGGGACATGGTCCTTAAAACCTTCTGACCTCATTGCTGTAAAATGGAGTACTCTACTGTTCACAAAAATAAATTGCAGGCTGTGACACGCAAATAATCATGATACCAGCAGAGCCACAAATAACAATAATAATAATAATAATAATAATAATAATAATAATAATAACAATAATAATAATAATAATAATAATGATGATAATGATGATAATAATGATAATAATAATAAGGCTGTCCAGATGAGAAAATCATTTGAACATGTATTCATTCATTGTCTATCGCTTTATCCTCCACATGAGGGTCGTTGGGGTCACTGGAGCCAATCCCAGCTGACATAGGGAAAAAGGCGGGGTTACACCCTGGACAATATAGAGACAAACAACTGCTGACTCACACATTCACACCTACGGTCAATTTAGAGTGTCTCATTAAGATCTGCATGTTTTTGGACTGTGAGAGGAAACCCATGCACACACAATTCAATTTTCACTTTATAACACTGTCTTATGCTAACGTCTGCTAGGTGCATTAGAAATATTGACACGTGATCTCAGATAGAGAACACGTGGACACTGATCACAAGGGAAAGGTTGTGCTTTATGCCGTGAAGTGGAAGGAAAATAAACTGACAAGTGACTTTGTTACAGTTGAACGGGCATTAATTCTGCATGCTCGGATTGTTGGATTTTTACCAAAACAAAACTGCTTGGCCAGTCATTTTTGCAGAACATGGCTGCCATTGAGTCGCTTCATTTGAACCCCACATCTCTACTATATCATTGTCTATACACTTGTCGTCATGCGTACGTTAGTCTTCTTGTCAGCCCTCTGAATTGTGTAGCCGATAATCTCGCAGTTGCCGTCGTCTTTGGGCGGCTTCCACTCCAGCGCGGCGTTGAAACCCCACACGTCTGTGACACGCACATCGATGGGAGGACCAGGCTTTTCTGGTGGAATGGTGACAGAGGTGAGACAGAGTCAGAGGATTTTGTGTGAACGGGACAGGTTCATTAGACAATCATGAGAGGAAAAAAAGAGAATAATCAGCTGTCTGAGGTAACTAAATCTTATTTCCCTGACTGTATAGAAATGCAGGCAAGCTGTCTGAGGTAGTGAGAAAGAGAAGTGATAAACACTTCTGGAGCAGGGTAGTTGATTTCTTCCCCCTTCTCTCTCTCTCTCTCGCTCTGTAGAGAGGAAGAAATCAACACACACAGCAGGAGAGATTTTGCAAGGATTGACAGACTAGCGGAGCAAAAGACAAAGGTTCAAGGAAAGAAACTGATAGCTGCATTTATAAATAGAAGAACTCTTGACATAGAAGTGACAAACTGAGAGACAGTAAGCTTTGCCTGGCTGAATTACACAGCAGGAGAATGCAGTGCATTCATCATCAACCACTCTGTGTGGCCTGTTCTATACACAGCACAGTACAGAAATACGGCACAACATAGTAATGTATTTGCCATAAATCTTGATATGAGTGCTCTCCTCTCTCTGTGGAGTTCAGTATAGACTGTGAGCAGAGCAACTGCTTTAGCCTGTTAATCCTTTATGTAGCGTCTCATGCTGAAACAGTAGGCTGACAGAGCCGTTGGGGGGGGTGGTCTGATTAGACGAGTCACAGCCTTTCATTAGCTCAACCTTCTTAGCAGAGGAAGTGACAGAGTAACCCTCAAAATCCAAACCTAATCCCAGTCTACATACAAATAATCCCAGCAAAGCTCTGCCAAATAATCCAAACAGTAACCTGACCAAGGGAGACAGGGCATAAACCGAGGAATGATATGGCTGCCACAGAGCAGGGATAATGCAAGAGCGTTGACTCAGCGCTTTGATGATTTGCTCTACTCTAAGTCCCAGAGTCTTAGAAGTGTAAAATTAGGAGTCATCATCAAATTAGAAAAGAAAAAAATGTGACATTTCACAGATTAGGACTCCAGTCATCATCTCCTTCCAAAAAGGTTATTAACTGTGTACCACGTGAAGTTTTCTAATCTTGGAGAGAGAACTTGCAACCTGGAAGAACATGTCTTTAGGTGAAGTGGAGAGGGTGCTGGTGCTGTGGCAGGACTGACCTACTATCTGAATGAATATGTCGGCGTTGTCCAACATGTTCTCAATCTGAACAGACAGGGTGTACTTTCCAGAGTGGGTTCTCTGTGATGAACGGATGAAGAGGATGGTGTCCAGGCCACTGGTACGAATGCTCACCGATTTGTCTTCTAGGGGAACGCCATCTTTGAACCAGGTCACGATGGGATGAGGTTTACCCTGCAGGGACAAGCAAAGTCATGAAAAAGAATTGTTTCCAAGAAAAAGCTAATCTGTGAGTCTGAGATTATCATAGTCCAAGTCAATCTCTGAGTTTTGACCACGGTTAGTCACGATTGTGAAATGTTATGTGGTGTCCTGCTCTTGTAAATTGTGTCTTAAGAACAGAGTAATGTGAGTCCTCTTTTGTCCAACGTGTAGCCACATCCTCGCTCTCTTACAACAATCTTTTCATCTGCTTTCTTAATTACAGCAAACGCGTCGCCTTTGCTACATTAGACTTCTTTTCACTATAGTCACTGTCGAATGTTGTGAGGCTTCTTGAGCGCTTGCATGTTCCACTGTGAGCAAAGATTATAGATCTACATTTACATTTCAGAAGGCACCAGTATTGCTGCCTCACAAATGTGTGCCTTTTTTTTTTTAACAACATAAATAGCAAATTACTTCTGTGAGGTCACAGTGACCAAGGTCTCAAATCCAAATTTGAATATAATCCTCCCAAAGTGTCACTGACACTGAGACAACAACGAGACAGACAGCAAGACAACATGGAATGCCTCCACATCTAAAAATCGTCATCAAATTGGATTTCTCAATTCCACTATCAGAATGGTCAACCAAACACTTAAAGTGTTTTTTTCTTCTGTCTTCTTGGTCCAATTAGAGACCTTGACCTCACAGCAAACTCCTCCCTTTAAGCCTGATGTTACTCTGCCATTGGGAATCTAGTCTGTGTATTCAAAATTGGGCATTGGAGAAAGCCAGAGCTTGATCAGATCTCAACTGACCTGGAAGGGGATGACCAGGTTCACCTTCTCGCCCACAACCTTGATGAGCTTGGTCCTCAGCTGTCGAGGCAGGCGGATCTTTGGGTTTTCTGGTTGCAGGACACAGGAGAGATGGCAAAGGTAAAATGTGTGTATGTGTGTGTAATGTGGAGTGAGTATGTTATGTATACAAGAAGTATAAATAATTGAGACATTGGAATACACGGCGGAATGATTCCATTTTAGATTTAGCAGTACATGGTAGAAGAAATAGCCCATGAGAAGATTTAGCGGAAGTGTATGATGACTAACACCTAGCATTTTAAGCTTGATAATTGGATGTTTGTTTTAGTTTATTTCCACCGTGCAGTACTTTTGTGGCTGATCATGGTGTCAGTGGCACATAAGTGTTGGCAATTTAGTTTCAACAGATGTAGATGTATTCGCTATTTTGTAACAAAAAGACCAAAATGTATCTATTCAATTTCTGTGTTAGGGAAAAAACAAACAAACAAACAGAGAATTTCAAACACATATCTGACCCACGATCTCTCTGATAGTGACTGCCTGGGCGGTCGTGGCAGGGGGACTGCAGCCAGCAATGTTTACAGCTGTAACTCTGAAGAGCATCTTCTCTCCCACTGGAAGATCCTTCACTCTGTACTGGGTTTTAGACACTGGTGCCTCATTGGCCTGCACCCACTGGTCACCTGAGGTCAGGAGAGAAGGTGTCATTCAGGAACAAATCAATCCATAATATATATATATATACTGTATATATATATATATATATATGTATATATATTTGTATATATACATATATATATATATACATATATGTATATATATACTGCAGTAATATTATATAACAATATTATTTAATAATATTCTTCACAAATGAAATGTTTCACTGCGCATTCTTGCATATGCTGTTTAAAATAATAATGGTGATTTATTTGCAAGATCAAATTATGACACGATACCTACTATTTAGCTAAAAACGATAAATAAAATAGAATTGGGAAAAGAAAAAGTCAAAGTCAAATAAATCCTACATCATACATACATACAACAACCCTACATCATTATTTTTTTGTTAAATGAACAGTGTGTTCTGGCCTTGCACGTTATTGCTATTGTTGGTATTATAGTTATAACAGGTTTGTTAATAAATACAGCCTGTTTAATCAATTCCTTACACATTTTTGCCTGTTTTTTGGTTTTAGAAAAGCTAAAATAATACAAGAAGACAAGAATGCGTCGTTCAACTAAAGCTTTTTGAATAAACTAATTCAAATCCTGCCAACATTGACATATACAGGAAAATAGAAATAAATTGTTTGCACAAAAATGTTTTGTGGAACTTGCTAAAAAGTTTTGTTGCGCCAAAAACGGCAGTTAAAAGCTAATTGTCAATCATAGTGATGAATTAGATTTTAATGCAGCCTTTAGTTACAAATGATAAACCGTCAATAAGACCTTAACATTAAGTGGTATGTACAGTATGTTTGCATGTATTTACTTCCTTCTTTGCAGTACTCGATGATGTACCCATCGATGCCTCCTGCGCCGATTTTCTCTGGAGGAAGCCACTTGAGTGCACAGGTAGTGTCTGTCACATCATCCACCATGAGACGAGTGGGCTCACTGGTGGGGGCTGAGAGAGACAGGACCTAATTAATACATTAATACCCAGTGTGTATTGAATGGCAGGTAGGTTAAGCTGCTTCGATGAGCACTGTGTGGAAAACCTCTGTTAATTAACCATTCGGCTAATGACAAATGGCAACGCACCGATGGGCATGAAGGGCTTTGAGGTAGCGCTGGGCTGTGAGACACCGATGCCGTTGACTGCAAACACTCTCATCTCATAAAGTACACCTTCAATCATCTTCTTAGCCTCGTATGTGGTGGACTCATAAACATCAAAGTTGAGCTTGGTCCATCTGGATGAGCCCACCTTCTTCCTCTCCATCAGGTACCCTGGAGGAAGCAATAGCAGCGTATGGTGAAGTAATTAAAAAGGGCTCAGTGTTCTTTGGAACGGAGTTAAAAACATTGCACTGTAATAAACAGGGAGCTTTCTAAACTACTGTTTTTGTCCCAGGAGGAAGACATCAGATGTGAAGATTAGACACTGCGAGTTCCAGATGTACCTTTAATAGGAACGCCGCCGTCATATGGAGGAGGATCCCATGTGATCGTGCCAGTGTCCTCGCCAATTGATACGCATTTGACATTCTCAGGAGGATTGGGCACATCTGGAGAGGCAGGTAACAGTTAGAAATGGAAAGAGAGGCAGGATGAGAGAGAGAAAATGGAGAATGTGTGGCTAGGAGAGATGGAGAGGAGGCATTTAAGCATGTGTGCAGTGAGAGAACAAACTTATATTAGCTGCAGAATTTATAAATAAATATACAGTATGTGGGTTTTCTTTAAAACTAATCAAATAGTTTATCAAGTTTTAGTTACATTTTTAAATAATTTTTTTTTAAATTACATCATTGTCAGTTCAGAGTAGTTGGTTTAACTACTACATGTGAGGCATCATTAAAACAATCTGTCTGTTTGGTCTGAAAAAACAAATGAAATCTAATTAGGAAGCTTGAAACTTGTTTACAACGAACATCTTTTCTGTTTTATTGGTCTCGAAGTTATCTATGATTTTAGGGTAATTGTTACTCGTAATGCTCAACAATACCCTCATTTTATAATTGAACAAAGCACACTATGGCTAATGATGTAGTAGTAGTAGATTGTGTGTTGGGTTTTTTTAATCACATGACAACAAATACAAAACAGTGGCTTCCTTGAAAGTCTGAAAGCATTCACATGAAGCATGTTTTATGTTTTCTTTTTGCATCAATATTCTCTTTACTAATAATTTCAGTGTAAAACAACTCAGCTCTTAGGAAACCAGGAAAAACAGAACATGATCATCAAAAGGCAGATATATCAGAAAAAAAGGACAAAAATGATAACAAGCCACTGACCCACGACCCTGATAAAGACATCAGCCTTGTCCTCTCCAGCAGGGTTGGTCACAGTGATGGAGTAGAGGCCTTCATCGCCTTTCTCCGCCCCCTCTATTACAAAGCTGCTCAGATTCTTCCTCGACTCCACGCGGACTCGTCCCTCTGTCTCAGACACCACCTACAAGACATGGGGAAAAACAAACTGGTGTCACATGATGATGATACAGCTGCCACAGTGACAGGTGATTCAACCTGTCCACTTCACGTTTCACTCCTCCTCTGTGCTCCTCAGCGAATAACAGTGGAGTTATCTTATTGATGCACAAAGGCTGAGCACATCTGAGTGTTTATGAAGTGAACAATGAGAATAATCTCTGTTTTTTTTTCTCTCACGTTGTCTTCTTTCATCCAGCACACTGTGGGCGCCGGTTCTCCTGTGATATCGATGTCAAGGCGGAGTTTGTTTCCAGCCACCACAGTAATGGTGTTCTTGTTGCCGCCACTGGTGTCCAGGTGGATTTTGGGAGGATCTTTCATGAGAGCAGAAGAGGTCGTTCAGGTGAGGAAGATGCGTGCATGCATCAAAACATGCGTCTCATGCTAATAAAGAAAACAAAGTATAATTTCATTCATAATTGATCCCTGTCAGTCATCCGTAACATCACCATACACTCCTAGTGTGGATGAAGAGCAACGCAGAGGGAGACTCTTTTTTGTGTGGTAGTGGTTAGCCTGAGCAGTGAAGTACAAATACTTTGTTATGTTAAGTTAAGTACAATATCATGTATCTGTACTTCTATTTCTAGCAATTTCTACTTTTATTCCTATACAACATACGTTACTCATTACTACGAATAAAATCCGAGGAAGAAGAGTTGGTAAAATGGTCTGTATTTATAAATAACTTTTCTCTTTGGTCTTGATGATGACCACTCAAAGCTGCTTTACACTACAGTTATTCACCCTTTCACTCTCACATTCATGCAGCACATATCTACGTGCAGCGCATTTTCTATTACACTTTTTTCGCACCTATTCACAGCCGTCAGGAGCAACGTGGGGTTAAGTGCCATGCCAGGACACATATATAGACCGTGGAGCCAGGAATTGAACCCACGACTCCCTCTACCCAGGAGCTACCGCCGCTTTAGATTCTAACTTTTTTAATACTTTTACTTCTAACACTTACGTACATTTTATATCAGACAATTACTCTTGATATTTAAGTACATACGTATCTATCTATCTATCTATGGATAAGATAAATGTGAAACAACATTTACCTTGTCGGGGAACATAATCAATCTTGATCTCTGTGGATGAAACACATACAAAAAAACAAACAAAAAACACAACTGAATTCAAATTCTGATGTGGTTAATGTAGCTACAGAGAATGATTCATACAGTATGTTCTTTTTTATACGTTGGCTTTCATGTAGCTCTCACCCAGGAAGTTGAGTTTTGCAGAGAGAGACAGTGCATGGCCGTCAGGGACGAAAGTGTAATCTCCAGCGTCCGAAGACTTCACATCATCAATTGTCAGCTTGTGGACCCTGACACATTACCAGATGTTACCGAGGAGACAATATTTGTTGTGACCCACAATTATGCAAAAGAGAGTTGCCGTGGTAACGTACTCCGTGAGGCAATATGGCAGAGTGAAAAATATACAAAATGGCTTTAACCTTGTGTGACTGCTGTTGTTTCCCACCAAAGGCTGCTCTGACGGGAGGGATTACTGAAAGAAGCTGCAGACCCTGGGGTGTGTAGGCTGTGCTGTGCTGTGTGTGTGTGTGTGTATGTGATCCATGGTTTTACAGAATCCAAAAATGGGTCAAATACTGAGAGAAAGCATTGGAAATATTGTAGTTTGGCGTGCCATGTGACAGACACTGCTTATTGTATAGAGATAGATATATGCATAGAGAGTTTAAAGAAAACTCTCCGGGATTCAAACATGAACCAACAGCAGTCCGAACGTAATTACCTTCCAATATGTGTCATTTTGATACGATCGCTGGCGATCACTTCGACGCCGTCCTTGAACCATTTTCCCGTCACTTTCTCATCAGACACTTCACACTTGAATACGGCCTGTTCAGCAGACTTTACTGTCAGGTCAGCTATGCTCTGCAGAACCTCCAGCTCCGCATCTGGAGCAGAGACACCGGAGATCAGTACACAGTGTAGCATACAAATGTTTCCTCACACACTGCAGAGATAGAGATACTGTGGCACTATACGCTTCATTATACGTCATTAGTTTATCATGCAAATGTAAAGGAAATGAACTACATAATGTAATGTACGAGGGATACGAATGACATCAATATCTTAAGTTTCAGGAATAATTTGTCATTCCCAATTTGACCAATTTTCCACTTTCTTGGGAGAGGAAGGCATAACTCCTCTATCTAGTTTAGCTTCGGACAAATTATGGAAACTGTGCAAAGGTGACACAATCTACCTACCAGCACTTAAAGTCCACTATGAACATGTTTTCTCATAATATATTGTTTTTACGCAGTAAAAATAGACATTTCCTGTTTTTGGTTGTGGTCCAGAGAGCATCAGACTAACTGTTAACTATTTTTTTAAAACTTGCCACCTGGTGCACTCTAACTGTCCAGTATATGGAGGGACGACAGATTTTTTCCTCACAGGCTAATCAATTTAGGAGATTCGTCTGGCTTGCAGGTTTGCGGCGGTTGAGGCGGCCCAGGATCTGAAGGGCGAGAACTGATTCTCAGCCATTAGTTTTGGAGGTGCAAATGCAAATTAGCACGATGAATAGGGTGATACAGGGGGAGCAATATAAATTACAACATGAGTTATGACTAATTTATTGCTTTTAATGCTTGTCAAAATGGAAGACATCAAGACCCACTGATGTGTACATTTTCTTTAACTTCTCAAATAGTTGTTTGGTGTCTGTAACTTTCCGCTTCAGCTGACGTAAGACACATTGTATGGTAGTATGGTATTTTTTCTTCCTTCCTTATGCCTATTCTGATTTGTGCTGCGCGTGTATTTGAACGTGCAAAATGCATAAAGGAAGCCAGATGTTTTTAACTAAACTACTTGTTGGGTTGTTGGGATAGATTACCAGTGAAGCTTTTCACCTCGAAAAAGATAAAGAGGGTATTGGACTGATTGTCAAATACCCATTCACACACTGCTGGCACAGCCATCAGGGGCAATGTGGGTTTGAGTGTCTTGCACACATCTGCATAAAGACTGGTAATCAAACCAACAACCTTCAAGTTGAAAGACGACTCACTCGACCACTGAGCCACTCTCGTTTGATGTACACCTCCATCCATTTAAAATAATATATTTGTGCACTCAAAAGATGCTGCATGTAAACGGCCCCTAACGATGCATGATTAGATTTTCACCAAAATGGTTGTAATGATATTGAGTTAGCATAGAATAAACTTTATTGTCATTGTGGACACAGCGTACGAATTGGGAGCACTGCTCCGTGTGGTTCATCAGAATGATTTTACTGTTACTATGAAGTCGGTCAGAATGCATTTCCCTATGATGAAATAATCTCTGCACCGAGGATGTTATACTGTATATATTATGTTCATGGGAATGCTGTGTAGGCAACCACCCATTGTTAATATTATTATTACTATTATTACTATTATTGCCTTTAATCATTGACTTTTTATAGCAGTTGATGATCAGCTATTACTGTAGATCCACATGTAAAGGGGTTAGAAAATAGATTTATGTGGTGAGAGTATGAATATTCTTTTCACTGAGATTCATATGTGATCTTTGAGCATCCTTGCACGTGTTGAACTTAAACCCACCCTAAAATTAAACCTACTTAGAACTTAACTTAGGATAATAGCCTGGTCTCAGGCCCCCTCATTGTTGCTTGCAGCTATTGTAAGTTTGTGACTGGATGTTTTTTCTACTCATATAATAATATATAATCATATCCCCCTATGCTAATGACTAATTCTATGAACTGAATGCGGAGATAAGTACTATCATTATTCATCAGTCGTGATCATGGTTTAATGTCAATGTGAAACGTGTTGTAGGCTACGTACAGAATGGATGCTAGGTGCATTGTTTCCTTGACACAGAACTATCACGTTCATGTCAATCACTGGCAGTGACATTTACCTTCAACCTCAAGCTCTGCTTTTGACTCTCCACCATTGGTGAAGGCGTAGTACATCCCGATGTCCTCCTTAGTCGCTTCATTTATGATCAAAATGTGCCTCCTCCCGTCTTTCTTAAACCTGTACTTTGAACCTGCATTTTCTCTGTTCAGTTCAACTCCATCTTTCATCCTTGGGAGAAAGAAAACACACAAACACCAACACACATATGCTTTAGTGACCACAAGAGAACACACAGAGCTGACTGACATGTCTGCAGTGTTCTACTTGGCTGCAGTCTCTGGGGATCACACGGTTTTGGCACATTTTAAAAAATGGTGCAGAAGGAGGACAGGTCTTCCTATCAAGCTTCGGTGCTGCTATAAAAAAAAGTCATACAGATACTGTTTTTCCCAGACGTGTGTGAATATCCCTGGTTCATTGTTGTCTCTTTGTTAATCTTCTTTTTATTTAGGAACATTTGAAACATTGGTGACAGATTATTAAATGACTAATGAGGCATGTTACTGTGTGAACAACCACAGGGAACACTGGCTCACCATTTGACGTGGGCTCCTTCCTCGGACACCTCCACCTCAAACTCCACCTTCTCACCCACGACAGTGAGGACATCATCCAGCAGCTTGGTGATGGTGACTGGTGGCTCTGAGGAGAACAGCGAGGTATGGCCTCACTTCTACTACTCTTAGTATCTTAATCATCAGTGTCGTAATGACCAGGAACAGGTGGAGAAGCGGATAAAGAAGAAGTAGGGGGTGCATGGGATAAACACACCTGAGCAGAATGAGTAATGCCTTTATACTGAGTCTGAGTAAATGTATGAGCCTGAGGATATAGTGTGGCACATGCAAATGTTTGATTCTTAATAAAGTATATCTATGGACACAGTTTAACCTACTAAGATTACCTAATATTTTGGTTCAGAGTTTTCTGAAGTTATGAATTACAATTAAACAAATAACTAATAACTCAAATGTCAGTGGTCAGAACATTTCTGTTAAAGGAATACTTTGCATTTAGTTTTGTATTACTAGAATAGGGGTAGTATTTTCGAAAAATTTTGCTTCCAAACCTCAATTTCCCCGGAGTCGAGAAATATCATCATTCTTTTTTTTGTTACGTGAATTAAAACTATGTTATTAATTTCAACCAAATTATCCAGCCCCAGTAGCCACAGCTTTAATTTAATATAACAGTTTTTCCCCCCCTTTGTGGCTGGATGGTGGGTGGCACGTATATTAGTGATCTCAATGAGCAGAAAACACACACAACATATGCACACCAGCTTTTGAATTTGAATAACAACATAATATGCTCCTGGAGGCCACACGAATGCCACCAAACACACACGTCTCATCGAGGTGGAAGGTGCTTAAAGTCCCCTCGGGTGGTGGGATTCACATTATGTAACACCACGATGTGACGCCTGTGATTCTCTGCTAGTCTCCGCCATTTGTCACTGTCAGCATTCTGTGCCCTAAACGAACGTCTCAATTGCCTCTAACCCCCGGCTGAAGAACCCAGAAGCCTCCGAGCCACGGTCACAGCGCCACACAAACGTACACACTTTAATAACATGGCATCAAAAAAGTTGTGTGAAATGAGCTCGACCTCTTCAGGGTCATTCAGGATTGTTGTTATTTTTTGTTTGAATAGAAACTAAGAGCGGTCCTGCTCCCAGAGGAAAGCACGGCTGAGACACAGCTTAAAAAAAGCAGAGGTTTTACGCACAGAAGTAGGTTTGCAGAATGTAAGCTGTTTCACTTCAGCTCTGATCTAACCTAAATACCTGTGTGAAACCTTTCTCTTATGAATGACATTTTAAACCAAGACGTGTTTTCAAACAGCCAAAATTGAGTATTTAGTTATCATGTTCTTTGAAACGTACTTGTTTGTGTAGAAGCTACTGAATTCAGAAAAAAATGAAGCTGCAGACGACACTTAATCATAAGCTGCTTTCACACAGACGGCAGTTATTCTCCCAAAGATGTTGCGGAGCAGTTGTACGTGTGAATGCAAAAGCCTAGGGTGTAATCTGTGGTAAATTTCCAAGAAAGCTCATGGTAGAACGCAGGTGAGGATCCATAGAGAGTGAGAATCTGAGTGTCCTACTTCCTGCACCGTGCACCCACTCACTCCTTCAAAGATCCTCCTGCTGTTTTGAATGCATCTCAGTCAGATGATGTCCTACTGCATTTGTCATGAACGGTAAACGGTAAACATCCACCTGGGGTTCATCTCTTAAAATGGAGTATTAGGGCCAAACTGAAGAGGGAGAAAAATGAATCTTTCGAGAATAAAGTCGTAATATTGTGAATGTTTATCATAATTTAATTACATTTAACATTATTATTATTATTGTTGTTATTGTTATTATTATTGATAAGTAGCAACAGAACGCAGTCAACCACTAGCAGCCACTTCCTCCTCCACATAAAAGATGATTTCCGCCATAGTCTGTGTGATTCTTTCTTCAAAACAGACTCAGTTTCTTCCACAATCTTTTCAAAGTCCTGATGCTGATGATAGTGTGGTGCTGATGTGCCTAAAAGATTAAGTATTTCTTTATTTGGGCTTTATTAAGCCCAAATCAAAATGTAACTTCACAAAATGCTCCGTGTTCCTCATCTTGACGAAGGTTGCAGTTGATCATCTGAGATTATTTTTAAGTCTTCAGTTTGGCCCAAATATTCCGTCGTAGATTATCAAACAAGATGTTAATCAGTGAGCAGTGACACACAGGTAATTGTTTCATAGTTTGGTTCCATACTAAGCGAAGCTAACAGGTGCTGGCATGAGGATACTGAAAGTGAATGTGTTTTTTTAAAGTCCTTTTTTTACCATTAAAAACTATCTTTGCCAACATTTTGTAAGCATTTGCCCGAGGAACACAATTAACAAACTGTTTAATGCAGAAACCGAACATGATGAGACTCATTCCACAAAGCTTGTGTGAGCGTTTGACATGTGGTGGAAGCTCAGTATTCACCCAGAACAGAAGCAAAAGCCCAATTTTGCTCAGGTACTTCATGTCTACAGTGTAGCTGCTAGTTTTGGCTCTATCTGTCATCTGCCGAGCGCCTCACTGCCCTCAGCTATGTCAAGACAAATCAGAAGTGATGTAAATGTTTGCAAAACAGCCGCATGACTGATGGGGTGGACACACACAGACACAGACTGTCGCTGCATGGGAGTCGTTGCTGAGCTGAAGAGCTTACCTTTTTCAGTCTGTGGTAGTCTACGATCAGAAGAGGCAGCAGTGAGCACACTGAATAAAGTATGGGGTTAATGAAGCAGGAGCAGCAGCAGCAGACACAGTTACATCCATTAAAACATCTCAGACCCACTCACAAAAAATGAGAGTTAGACAAACACATCAGTCACAATACCAAGCCCAGTTCACTTGAGTCTGTCCATTTGTGATAATTAATGCATGCAAATAAAGATATTGTACCATCATATATAATAACATGGCACAACCATTATACTGAATGGTCTTGGTGTGACATAAACCTGAAATAAATACTACAATATATTCATATTTCAGTTATATAATATTCAAACATTTTCTTTTGAATGCCAGTGAAACTCTTACAAACGGGACAGCACAGACACATGAAAGCAATCAAAACATAAACATCTCACACACCACGCAGCCGTTAATAAGGCGTGAGCATATACGACAGAGCGCATGCCTCTGTGTGGCATGAAAGCGTTGGAATAATAGTTGGCAAACACAGACGCACAGGAAGACAACAGAGCCGTCAAGCCTCTCAGTGCCTTAATGACGGCATTTGCAAAACCAAGCAGAAAAAAAAAAAACTCTCCCTCCTCTGAGAAGGATTCCTCCAAAGACAGAGTGACTCATATACCTTTGACAAAAACCTCTGTGTTGCACTTCTCCTCCCCAACCCTGCACTCGTACTCTGCGTCATCCGAGAGGTTGCACTTGTTGATAGTGAGAGTCCGCTTGTTGCCCACGCTCTCAAACACATACCTGGATGCACAGGGATGATGGTCGAAATTAAACATGGAGGATACAGACCGAATGAGGAGAGAAAGACAGGGAGGGAGGGAGGGAGGGAGTGAGGGACGGAGAGAGAGAGCGAGAGAGAGAATGCTTTCAGCAAATCAGAGTCACAGATGGACACAAAGGCCCTGAAGA
This sequence comes from Solea solea, assembly GCF_958295425.1. Lineage (NCBI taxonomy): Eukaryota > Metazoa > Chordata > Actinopteri > Pleuronectiformes > Soleidae > Solea > Solea solea. The sequence goes on from NC_081149.1 coordinate 12,207,497, forward strand.
AAATAGAGTGACTCACAAGACCAAGAATCCTTGCATGCACGCAGAAACCTTCAGGGCTGAGCCCAGCTCACAATTTGTAGTTCCCACAACATTTTGCCCTATAGGTCGTCTCTCAACTTTAGCTTTACCCCTAACGTTACATACAACTCACAACCATTGTTCTCTTTTGGTTGCATTAAGGTTCTCCTCACGTTACTTTTGTCACAACCTTTATGGAACCTTTGTAGAACATTATTGTGGTTACGTTGGCATACTCATACTTGCAGTCATTGACGAATGAACAGGCAAAAACATGGTGAGAAATACCGAACAAGTACAATAATGCTGCTATTTCATCCCATATTACATCGCAATGAGAAAGAGTAACCATGGTTACAAACTGCAAACGTTCACAAAACTGCTATTAGTCATAATTGTAACCCTTTAAAACGGGATCTAAATGATCTGTTGTAGGGCTGAGCAAAAAAAAAGGATGTGACATTCTCCAATTCAGTATGTTTGTCTGAATCTGTGTTTACATGTGCAAACTTTCTTCAGTCTGATTAAAAGCATTCTGAAAAGAAATTACAACCCTGTTTACATGCACGTACAGTAAAGTAATTCAATCTTAAAGTGCTTATACGTGCATTAAGCATTTCATCAAAATAATCAATTTTGACATGTGCAGAGTTGTCTGATTGTTCTTAAATAGAAGAAGAAGCTTCACTTCCACCTCTATATAAAGAAACATCTTTGTTTCGTAAGTCCAGAGTCCTCCAGAACAGCTTCCGCTTCCGCCATGTTTCTAAAACATCTAAAACATCATCATTTATAGAGCAGACGTGTGATAATCCAAACCAGATCGGGATCAATCTGCAAAAAAACAATTCCTTTAAAATCAGACTGAATGTGTCAATTTGTGTGGTCACATGATGCATTTTGTGTCATGTAAATGCAAAACGCTTGACTAGCGGGACCATCTTTGCTACTTAAAAAAATAATAATAATAATTATAATCCCCACGATTTTCTGCACCATATTTATAGCTGACTGTCCCTAATGTCCAGAAATAGACAGATTGTGCTTTGTTTCCAATAAACAAGACGGTTTCTATGCTCATTTTAGGAAGAGGAAAAATCATAATGTCGGAGTTTTAGAGAGTGTAACATAAAACTTCCCTTCTTTGACCTCAATAGTCACAGTGCACAGGCTGGAGGCTCCTGCTGGAATGTTCCATTTAGGGCAAGAAATGTCTCCCTTTCCCATAGTAACGGTCTTAATCAGAGCAGGAAGCGGGCTGAGCTGCATGAAGCTCCTCAAAATGGCAGATGGTGGAGTCATTAAAAAAATGCCAGTCGCAATAGTTATCAATCGTTATACTCACTGCAATAAAACACCAAAAGAAGCCTTTGAAGGAGGAGGAGGGAAAGCAAAAAAAATAAACACATAACACAGACACTGGAGAGAGCTGAACAAGCTAAAGACACTCAAAAGTAACATTTTAGTGTTAGTTTTAACATGATATCTTCTGTTTATATACTTTATATACAAATTCTTTTAAAGATTGTAGCAGTTTGGCTTACTTGGCTGATGGTTTGATTTCCTGTCCGTTTTTGAACCACTGGATTTGAGCGTCGGGGTCAGCTACTTCCACGCTGATCTGGATCTTCTTGCCCTTTTCCACCGAGTATGCTGAATCCAGCCTCATGAGGAAAGCTGAAATAAAAGTTAAAATAAAATGTTAGAATAGTTTAACCACTGCTTTAATAGCCAAATAATCTGTACCTATGCTGACAAACATTCTTCACATCGTCCTAGTTATTCTGTATAATTTGCCTCCTGAGGCCTTTGAAACACTGAGAGCTATCCTTTTAAATCTGCCACCTCCTTTGTAATGCACAGTCTGCTTAAGCCTCATAGCCCCTCTCCTGCCTCTTCCCTCCCACCTTACCGTCACTCTTCTTGGACTCCATCTTCATCTTCTTCAGCCTCTTCAACATGCCCCTTAGGTCTGTGATGCCATACTGAAAGGCAATCTTCTCATAGTCGCACGGCTTGGCTGCCTTAAGGATTTCCCACACATCCACTTCCTCTTTTTGCTGCACACGCTTCTTTTGCCTGATTATGTGAAAAGCACGGTTGTGAATTTCAAACCAAATTCAAGACCGTTGAGGATCTAGATTAATCTGAGAAAAAGGATGGACGACGTTACCTTTTCTTGAGCAGTGCACTGAAGTCGAGGTCCCCAGCATCTTCATCTGCATCTCCACTGGAGTTAAAATAAAAAGGATTTGGGAGATTATATGTCGCGTGTTGGCTGACAAACCTGCGCCATTTACAACAGCATTGACGAGAGAAACTACTCTCCTGTGTTATCCTGTGCTCAGATAACAAGAGAACACAACCGAACAAGTTAGTGTCATGCCCTAAATTCACGTGACAAACATCTACAACAGACAAGATAGAAGCCATCTCTTGCGCACTGTTCTCATAGAAGCAGCTGAATATGCTCATAAATGCATGAGCCACTTATTAGTCCTTACATGGCTGTTTGCACCACTTATTAGTCCTTATATGGCTGTTTGCACCACTTATTAGTCCTTACATGGCTGTTTGCATGTGATGTGAAAACAGTCCCGTGGTCTTGATCATAAGTCATTTTCTTGACAACCCCCAATAAATGTCTGCAAACTAAGTGCTGGCTGTTTTACACTATGTCCAGTTTTGGCACCTCCTTTACAGTATGGAGTGTAGTTTCTTGGCATGGCTAATGCTCATTGAACTCCCTCAGATAAATGCCAATAAATGTAAAGCCATTCTGAGCGATCATGTTTGTGCTGTGGACGCTGCTCATCCAACACAAACATTGAGTGAATTCTCAGAGGGTGATAATGCTGTCATTCACATGATAGTAAGCTGGGTTTATTGACTGCAAATGTACAGCCACTCATGACTCATGAGTTTTGCTTTATGTTTCCATTCATGTGTAAAACTGAGCGACTCATTAACTGTAGCACAATATAAATAATTCACAACACAGCTCCAAAGATTTTGTGAGAAACATGGACACAGAGTACTGTATGTACCCTACAGAATATGTTCTCATTTCCTTCAAAGCTTATTCAGCTACAACCTGCCACCAAAACAACACTAAGTCAACTATTTATCTATACTGTATATATATGTATATATCTATATATATATATATATATATATATATATAAATAAAACTTTAGCATTTAACAGTTTATCCACTTCTGCCACATTCTTTTAGTTTCAAACCGTCACCAATGTTCATGTCACATGTATCCCAAAGGTATGGCTTTGTTAACTGTAACAGTTTCTCCAGTACTGTATTAAGTTTATATAATTTCTTTTTGTCACCTTTAGCTATTGTTGGTTGTCACGTTGTGTCAGATGATCTGTGTCTTTGACACCTTATATAAAAATGAAAGTGACACCCATTCCAAGCCAAGACCTTAAGCTTCCATTTAATGTCGGAATGACTCCTGAAAGATGAGACTCACTGTGCTAAACAATGGTTTGCAGCCACGTGCACTCGGCTGTGCTGCCGTAAAGAATTTTCGAGAGCAATAAAACTCAAAGAGGAGATGATTTAGAGACTGACGCCAAAGATGTGATGAAATCTATAAGACGCCAAAGCATGTGGGCTGCTTGGTGAAGCAAACCAGCAAGGAGGCAGACACACTTAGATGTGACAGAAAGACAAACATGGCAGACAGTCTGTCTCGCACAAAGTCAGCTACAACTAAGGGAAAGAGAAACACACGGGCAGAGACGCTCTCTGAGACTGACAGTCGCCTAAAGGCAGGGATCTACAGAGGAGCATATGGGAGACAACGTAACAGGTGACATGTTGAGTACAACCTCCCCACCACTGACACTTACGATCGCTTAAATGCCTCCAAGATGTTGTCCTGCTGCTCCTCTTGTGCCGCTGAAACCATACAGAAGGACAAAGACTGGTGAGAACTTGGCCAGGTTAATTCATTACTCAGCAAGCGTGAGCTTCGTAGGGAATAATGGACTGATGACCTTGCTGGGCCACTAAATGATGGCCCTAATGTGTATCACTCTGTGTGAGTTATTGGCTGACAAAGCCAGTTACATAGTAATGTTGGATATGCTGAATGGAAGATGACAATAATGTGATTAAGTGTCGGTCTCAGGACCTACCCTGCACGGAGACTTCAAATGTGCAGCTGTCGCACTTGTCTTTGGAGGTGACCTCGCAGCGGTAGCCACCTGCGTCCGCCTCTACTGCTTTGATGATGCTCATCTCGTAAGTGTAGATCTGACAGAGAGAGAGAGGGGATGATGTGCCAAGAACACAGGATGCAGGAATATGCAGTGGGTGCACAACGACGACTGTAGTGTATTCAGACGACACAGCTGACCACATGACACTGGAGTAAAATAAGTGAAGTGAAGTGAATGAAAGGTGTCAGTTGGTAGTTTTTTCCATCCCAACAAAAAAATGTGAACATGTAAAAATAGTTGTTGGATAGCGAGGAAATTGTCTATAAAATGATACAATCCGCTAACAATGGTTCTATTTTACATTTTGTAATCAGCAAATATTGACTAAAAATGGATTGTTTTGTAACGTGCCACCATAAAATCAATCATTTTGATTATGAGGCTCATTAGGTGCACAGTTTTTCCAATTATACTGTATTAACTGTCTGGGAAAGTGATTCTGATTTGCTATTCTCATTTTGATTAAAGTCTACAAAGGCATTTCAATTTGCAGTATTTGTGTACCGCATACGTTGTGATGCTGTGAGTGTGGTTTCAGGGGCCTTTATTTTTTATCTTACAACTATAACTGGATATTTTTGTAGTGTTTTGAAAGAACCCAAAAAGAAACTTTTACAAAAAGTAAGACCTACTCACTGCTCTGTGAAGTTGTACCTTGACACATGGGCTGCCAAAGCTAACATATGGCAAACTATCAAACTTTAAATCCACTCAAATTAATGTGTGCACATAATGACCTGCTGCTGAGCGTGATAACTGCTCTGAGAACTGTAAATGTTTGTAAAAAAAAAGTCATTACAGTCCATCCATTGGTTTTTCGCTCCGAATGCACAAACATGCACGTACAGTGTGGACATGGGCACCTTGGTGTTCCTGTCATAAGACTCTTTAAATTGCAGGTGCTTTCCGGCTTTGCTACCAAGGTCAAGCCACTTCCCCTTCAGCCATTTCATGACCGGCTTCCTCGTTAAGCTCGAGGAGTCCACTTTAGCCACAAACTTGATGTCATTGCCTGCCAAGAACAGTAATGAAATACGGTGATTAATTAAAATTCCAACTGGAATTTGGCATTAAGGGAGCACTCGCTTTGGATGCAATTCAGCACTTTTTTTCATATCACCTTTTGTTGCTGTGACACTCTCCGGCTTTTCCACAAACAAGCCTGTCAGCCCGGCTGGCTGAGGATCCTCCCCTGGTACATGCTCTGTGATTTGTGGGATATAGAAGGATCAGAGCAAACAAATGGTCCCAACTTGAAGCAGTCTCGCTCAACACTCAGATAACGACATGACAGACGGAGAACAACAGGAGACAAGGTGACCAAGCAAACCTTTTTCTTTTATTACACTAAAATACCAACATTTTTCCTATGGAATATCTTAGTGCTACTTTAAAGGACAACCATAGTGTCTTTTATAATGTATGGAAACCCTTGTTTTGACCGTTTTCCTAGTAATCGTGTTCATTTATTGCAGAGTGGGCGCAGGTAAGTCAAATACTGTTAAATAACTAACAAAAACTACTTTCGTAGTTGGTAAGATCTGTGCTATCTTTTTCTTTTGTTTTTTTCAAAATTTAATAAAAAAAGACAATACAAAAAAATACCAATTTAGTCATTTTGAAAATACTTAATTGTATAATTGGATGTGTAATTGGATGATATTGGAGTATTTGATATCAGTGCAAACTGAGCAACTCTCTTTACATGCGGCATAAGCAGTTAACCAGCTTGCATAAAGCTTTTGCTGTTTCACTGTACAAACCATCTGAGACCCAAGAAGCTCTTTACATTTAAGCATTTAGCAGATGCTTTTATCCAAAGTGACTTACAAAAGAGGAATAAGCTACATAGAAGAAGTCTTGGAAAGAAATCCACTAGACAGGAACAGTGCACTGACAGAGGGTGAGAGTGCAGAAGTGGATCCATGTGCAGGGGAGGGGGTAAGGAAGGTAAGTGCACGGAAGCAACCTTGATCAAACTGTCCCCAGGGAATAAAGAAGCTCCTCAGATCACCTGTGAAGACTTTACATCATGGTTTGATGCTGCAATCTTTTGCCGCTTCGACAGAACACATAAGCTGAGGCTGTACGCCGTTATCGTTGCGATTACGGTTTCATTAGTTCTTTTCACATAAATTGATGTGACCTCTGTGAGGTGTTTGCTTGTCAGGTGACATGCTTCACAGACACGCCGACATATTCGTTTCTCTTACCATCAGGAGGCAACTCTGCTCCGCAGTGGGAAGAAGCAAAGAGAGAGCAGGGATCACGTCAGTCTGTAACTGTGCTGTTAAACATAGGCGTTAACTGGCTGAATGGTAATCTCGATTTAAGGTGAGGAAAACTCAAATATCATATCTATGTGCTCACATTTTCCACACCAAAAAAAACCAAAAAAAAACGGACTCCATTTAACAAATCCCGGATTTTTGCTTTTACAAAAACCCTCACAGCTGTTAATTGGTTATGTCGTCAACAATCAAGTTCAAGTCTCCTGAAGTCAGGAGGTTGTAAACAGTTCATACGTGAATTGTTTTTCTTTAATACGAAACGAAACGGACAAGCAATTGTTCAAAAATACAGTCACACTGCATGATGCACCAGTCAGGTAAACTGAGAAGCACCCTGGGTGGACATCCATTGGATTATACCAGTTGCTGGAGAGAATGGATCCAGGGTCATGTGTCAGATAAGGTCATGCACCTCCATAAATTCACAGTGCCTCTTCCTTTCTCTCTCTCTCTCTCTCTCTGCTTTTATGGGCTCCGTTAATTTGATCTTTTAATCAAAAGTGCCCCTGAGGACAGATCCAAGTTCAGATGTTCAGGATGATTTAAAAGGTTTCAGTTAGAATGCTAAGTGGGCAAAGCTGATCCTGGAATGGTATCCAGGGGACACTTTTGAATGTTTGCACTCACTTATTTATTTATATCACTCTGGAAACTTTGCGTGTGTGTGTGTGTGTGGGACGAGGGTTGCCAAGTGAAATTAACTCCAGACACTGTCCTTGACTCGGTATGTTTTGGTTTTGGACACGAGCCGACTAGGTCTAACTGTGTGAGAGGAACCCTGTTGCGAACCTTATTTAAATTTTAGGTGATTTGAAATCAGCCAAAAACAAACTGCTTTGCTTCCTACAGTCACAGTATTCTCTCCAAATATCCTGAGGAAATGCTGTTGGTGATCAAGGTCCTCTGATCTGAATGAAATCAGAAATTCAAATATAGAACACATCTCCCTGCGTTGAATGTAGAATTTTGGCCCAAATCAGCATCTGACACTGGTTTTGTCTTCATGATAGTTTTGGATGGCAGGAACAACCAACATCACCCTATCATTTCATTTCATTATGAAAAGACAGTTTTGGTACACCAGTCTTGGAGGCACTAACTCAACATAACATTGTATTTTACACCTGATTTCTGCTATAAATATCACATTCTGTATACAATCTGTTTCTAGGAAAGTGTGAAAAGTTGAAAGCCTGCATTTCTTCTCTGTAGATTCTCTGTTGTGTGTTATATCTCCCCGTGTGTACATGGGATTTGGGAATTAGGCAAAGTGGACACTCTAAATTGACCATTCACCATTAACATTGTCCAGGGTGTACTCCCCCCTTTTGCACTTTGTCAGCTAGGATTGGCACCAGCGTCCCCCCGCGACCCTCATGTGGAGGATTAAAGCAGTAGAACCCTTTGTTTTTCTGACTTTTTTCTATTTGCTGTGATGTACTCTGTCTCGTGTCTTTGCTACAAAGTGAAAGTCAATTATATGTTTACATATTACATACAAACAAAGAGGCTGAACACTGGCCATCACCAGAGCAATACCAGGCTTCGGGGATGAGAAGATTTACTCACAGATGCTTTCACGCACAAGTTGGTTTACACATACAGTAACACGCTCAAACTTAGACACAAAGCAGGCTGTGCAATAATGCATGTTTTTCCTTACCATCCCTAGGTTCATTGTTTGCTGAATGAAAAGAAAGTTGGTGTGGAATTTAGTCATGTGGAGAACAACGGGGTCAACACAGTACTGCTCTCCTCAGGCAGCAGAGGCGAGTATGTGTGTGTGTGTGTGCGCGCCTGTGAGCCTATTTAATGTTCTACATATCAGATTGATATATACACACAGTGCACATAAACACACAACAGTGTGACAGAGTAACACTTAGCCTCATGAACCAGCGATGGCTCTATGAGTTATACTGATCAGTTCAAAGATAAATCAATGTTGATGTGCAATTTAACAGGTGAGTAAAGCCACAGAGAGCACAGACATACATTACACAACTATTTGTCCCACGACGCATACAACACAGCAGCAATATAATGCAATGAAATATAATATATATATAAAAAAAAAGAATGTTGACACTTTTCTAACACTCTGTTATCAAAAGGATTTACGGAAAATTGAGAAATTGAGTCAAACATAAGAGATTAAGCAGTGCACTGTCTCAGTGGGAAATAGACAAACCAGAAGAGATTCATTTGCATGAACTGGATGTCTTTGCAGGGCCACGCGGCCACCGCGTCGAGTCCCAGTTTGACCGAGGGCTTTTCTGTGTGGAATTCACATGGTCTCCCTGGACACGCGTGAGTTTTCTTCAGGTTCTCTGGTTTCCTCCCACAGTCCAACAACATGCAGAGGTGGGTAGGGCACTCTAAACGCTCAACGCTGAACGGCTCTTTCTCTCTGTGTGTTTTGCCCTGTGAGGGACTGGCGGCCTGTTTAGGGTGTATACCCTGCCTGTCACCCTATTTTAGCTGGGATTGGTTTCAGCTCCCTGTGGCCCTCGAGTGGAGGGTAAAGCAGTAGCCGGTGTTTTTTTTTTTTTTGCATTTAACGACAAATAGAGACAAAGACACAGTGTGAAGCTCACCTACTAATTAACGGCCTTTATTAATTGGCATCTCTGCCCAAAATATGCGTATATCACGTCCTCATTGCTATAAAACTGAACAGTGTGTGTGTGTGTGTGTGTGTGTGTGGAAGTGGGGAACATGCATTTCCACTCTCAGCCCCATCACCACAGAAGTTCACTGCTTCTGTGTTTGCTTTTTTTACTTTAACTCTTACCCTCCTCCTCTGCAGGACTCTCTGAATGAGGGGAAGACAAACATTATTTTGCAGATGACGATGATGATGATGATGATGATGATGATGATGATGATGATGATGATGGATAGACAGCTACATCAATGGAACAACAGACAGACGGACAACACGCAGACAGGCAGTGTGTTTTTCTTACCCTTCACGTCTGAAAATGAGAGAAGCGAGAGTGAATCAGAAAATTGAATTATCATTACAAGTAGCTTCTATTAAATCATTTGTTTTCCATTACGTATTATAGTTAACGTGTATTATAGCTGATTGCTGTATGAATAACTCCAAAATAAATTGGATTTTTGGAGCACAGCTTGTGGGCTCAGATTAGATGCCATCAAGGTACTTACCAGCAGGGGCTGCTGCAGCCTTATCGCCCTTGGCTGCTGCAATTAAACAACAATTATGTAAAATAATTTGTACATTCTCATTATTTCATATCATGCAACACCAGCAGCATAGTGAGAAGCCACGGCTTTAAGAGCGGAGACTCTGTAAATTGTTTAAAGAGCTGCAGCTTCTGATTTGAATCCTCAGGAGGCGAAAATTAATGATAATTTCTATACATATCCAAGGGCACTTATTCATCAGTTGACTTATCTACATTTCTATCGTGACTTTTGAAATATATTTATTTTTTTGTATTTCCCCTCTAAATAAAAACATGTTTTTCTAAACTCTGAGGAACCACAAAGATACGCACTTCTCATAAACCTTCATAGGTATATGGATCTACAAGAGCATGTGTGTTTATTCTAAATTACATAAACACATTTGCAAGTCCATGCAAACTACATTCAGGTAACCTTGCTTTGTGCACATATTCTGATTTCTCTAGGGTTTGCCTCTGACAAAAGAGAGATTGGATGTCAGTGGTGAAACAGTGCATGATTAGTTCACACGAGAACCAGTGAGGGTGAGATAAATACAATCATGAGCAATAATTGGGCTTAGAAATTGTGAAAGTTGTGGCCTAAAGACAAAAATGCTTTTAATAGGATAAGTACATCAAAGATCCAGGATCCCAGATCTAGGTTATTTTAGAAGCTCAAGGGTGTCGAATGAGATGCCAGATTAGGAACGAGTTTCTCTCTGCCAAATGAACTACAGCACAGCTGCACAGTAATAATTCAACTTTGGCAAAGGCCACATCTTCAACATCAGTTTCATTAATATCACAGGTCTGTTCCCCTCATTACGACCTCTGTTTTAATGTTTTTAAAAAAAAGTGCTGCACGCGTTGCCAGCATGCTGCAGATGACACAACAGAGCAAATTAAAGGACTGAGCTTCAGAAATGAAAGAGGACATTAGCTTAACAACTGTCATCTCTCCAAAGCACCAACACCAAGCGACAACTGGCAGTGCGGTGCAGAGCAAGTGTCCCATGAGCCTATTTAACAGTGGGTCTAAGATATCAAGGCCTGGCCTTGTGCTCAAGGCTGGCATACTATGTCTGGCATACTGGTGTGTGTGTGTGTGTGTGTGTGTGTTGGGGGGGGGGGGGGGCAACACTTCTATTTTGGATTAGTTTTTTTTTCAGGGTGCAATCTGTTAATGCTTTTCTCAGCACTGGAGTCCAAGAGGGGAACCATGACGCACCAATCACTATGAACTTTCTTTAGATTCCTGCTGAGGCCACAATTCCACCCTACACTGCGGTAACTCAGTCACATCATTTCATTGTGTTATGTTCTATCTGTGCTCTTCCTTTTCTTTTAGTTCCCCATTTTTTTCTGGCTGTTTTGCCTTGATGTCAAAGTGTTTGCAAACGGAATTTGATCACTGACTCATCATGACATATCAGAAGACACAGGGTGGGGTTTTTTTTATCTGAGAAAGAATCCTCAGCCAAATGTAAATCTAAATAAATGTTCTTATTAAATTATGATGGGAACAGACTGCCGCTGTTGCAGAGATGTGAGATTAATAATGACATTTTAAAGTCTGTGCGTACAGAGCAGTCCCGGGACGGCTAATCCAAAAGGAATATTCCAGATTCTGAGAGGAGGTTTTTCCATATGAATAATAAATGCAGTTGTACCCGACTGTATGACAGCGTAGAATAAAAAGTATCTGCTTGAAGATCAGTCTTAAAAAATACAACTAACCTGACACCATGTGTTTATTTCTAATGTATTGCATTTCCATTATACAGGCTGTGAGGACGGCTTGCTCTGTGTCACATCCTTCCGTCTCGTAAAAGACAAGAGCTTACAGCTATATAATGTCACGCTAATATGGGCCAGTGTGAGTGAGGGACGAGGAAGGAAGAGGTGAGTATGACGTTACTCTGACACTGTTTGATGGCGATGGAGCATTTCCTGACTAAAAATATAAAAAGTGGTCTAAGATTGTAAAAACTTCATCTGCCATCCTATGAATACCTATAGTCTTATTTATTCATGAGTGCAGCGGCTGCATATGAACCTGTGTAAAGATTTGAGAGAATGACATTTCCAGAATGCTGGAAACTTTGACTTTAGGTTTTTAGGTTTTAGGTTAAACCTTAAAAAAGCAAAGTCATGGTTCAAAAGATACGCAACTTAAATCAAAAAAGAAACATATAGCAGTTAAAATTATGTATATGTAATGTAATTCTGTATTTCATTGTTGCTAAACGCTAAAAATCCTGAAAGCTCAAAACCTATAAGCTACAACGTGGGGTTAGGGCCACGCATGTCGACAATAAACTCCAAATTTTCAGAATAAAGTTACAATATCACGTTGAGATTTCAGTCGACATGTCCATCGGAGAGAGCGACCACTCCACAGATGCTGCCGCTGAATCCGGACAGTCACAATGTGACTTTTTGACCTGCTGAAACTCTTTTCTTGACCTGAAGCAGTAAAATATGAATACCAAAGTTTTGAGTTTAAACTCGACATGTCAGTTGAAACTCGACGTGACAAAAAAAAAAAAATCTGCATGCATGGCCACAATTCTCAAAAACAGTACATGAATAAAACACAAGAGTTGGCAGAGATTTAACAGATGGTTTAAAAAAAGCCTGTAACTCATATTTCAATAGACATAACTTAACTAACATAAAAATACCATGACAAAACATCACAGGCTTGAACAAACTTTACATATGTATATATATATATATATATATATATATGTAAAGTACACACATTTTCCTCCTGGATGCCGTTTCGCTAAAATGAGGGGAAAACACTGTTGTGCTATTCCCCCTTTTTTTCAGCAACATTGTGCAGCAAATTGAGTTTCCAGAAAAGATGTTCAAGGTCACTGCTGCCTCCTCTATGGATGATTACATTGGCATTATTACAATCATCCTTTCATATTTCATTTATAACCTATTCTCTGCTCACCATTGCATATTTTGTGCTATTTCGGTGGTTAACAATGTGAGGTTGGGTGTCAGGCGAGCACTTTAGGCTTTTTCTCCAAGTCCCTGGTGAAATACTTTATGCAGATGACTACAGGGGGAATGCATATTATTATGCAACATCAAAAATACCACACAGAGAATATATCTGAAGCGGTGCAAGGCACCTTCCATGTGGCAGTGAGGGATTAAGCATGAATTTGAATACCTTTAATTAGATGACATGGCTTAAAGAAAACATATATGGTCAACAGAGGTGACTGTTTTTCTAAGACCATTTGTTTCTTTACTGCCTAAAAGACAGTGTGTGTGTGTGTGTGTGTGTGCGTGCGCTGAAAATGACACAATTTCAGTGCCTCTGGTGTTTGACCTTTGCAGATGTCACTGGCCGCTGGAAACACACTGGTTACACAGTGGAGCACTGATTTGAATTTTCATTCTAACATCCCCCCAGTGACATGGCTAACATGCTGCTGTCAAACACATAGAAAGCTTTAAGTGTTCACCATCTCAGTTTAGCATGTTCGTCATACAGGGACATTGCCGATGCGCTGAACGTGTGACGCTGCAGCTGTGGAAGAGGATCAGTTCACCTTCTTTATACCACTTCATTCGATAGCTTTTGTTACTATATAGTTTCTTTGCAGATTATAATACATCTAATTTAATTTGGGCACATCTACACCATCTCAGTTAGGCTGAGGGTTTCACATTGCTCTACTGTGACTGTTTAGTCTGATAGGGTGCATGGCTATATTTTTTTTTTTTCTTCTATAATTAGTAAATATACCCGTGTCCCATTTCTCTCTCCTGTCAGCTCACCTGTCTGTCCCGCTCTGTTCTAAAAGCTGTGAGCAAGCTGCGAAGTCACAACGAGGACAACTGTGACCGCTTGACCCCTGCCTCACTAATGCTGAAGGTAATGCACAGCTGGTGAACACTCTGTCTGGGAGGATCCATCCCCAGCATCTTAACAGTCCACACATCTCATCCTGTCTGGCCCAGATAATTTCACGCTACAGCCATCTCCTTCCTTGTCTTCCAGGTATCTGTTAAATGGATAATGTTTCTTATGCTCCGTTCCTTCTTCCTTTTCACTTAATGCAAATCCCCTACTCTCAGCACTTTTTTTGGCCCAACATTTCTTTGTCCTACTTTAATCTGATTCAACATTCGTCTAAGGGGAGAGGAAAAAGTTAAGTAAGATGAAGTGCGAAGAGGTGGAAACTAAAACGGGGAGAGAAAAGAAGAATGAGCTGGGCCACCGAGGTCAAGGATGGTGTGAAGCCTCATTTTAAGAGCCTGAGGATTGGGTTCTTCAGTATCGGAGATGAGATGAGACACGCTGTTTATATTTAATGTGAGATGCTTGTTGAAAGGGGACTTAATTGACTCAGTTTTCGCTGACTCTGTCACTGCCACTTCTTCCTTTAAATACACATGTAGGGAATGTCTGTGGATCATAATTATAGACTGTTTTTATGACTGAAAGCTGACATCATTTTAAACACCTTATACATTTATAGTGACTCAGTAAACGGTTCTGACTGTAAACTGATTAAATATACTGACATTAAGACACGGAGGGGATCTTTGTGTATGTGTTGGCTTTTAAAGGTCTGTTGGTTGAGCAGAACACTGAGCTGGGGATTTGTCTTTGACCACAGATACTAAAAGATGTATGTATTCTTGAATTTTTAAAGCTCTTACAACGTAAGCATCCACTCAATGACATATCATGTCCTATATACAGATAGATCACTGGATTACATGAAACAATATCACATGCTCTTAAAAAAAGTTGATGTTACATTATTTTGTTGCCCAAGAATTATGTTTATTATTTCAGTAAAGGTTTTCACATAGTTATTTCCTTGATCCCTCGTTGTTTTTTTTCTCTTCCATCGTGAACTTGTCAGCTATCTTTTTATTAACATTCAGATGAACATTTCTGGCCACTTTGTTCTTTTCTGAGCTCTTTTCTTACATTTTAAGATACTTCATGAAGTTTATCTGCTATAACTTTGCTGTTTGCAGCTGAGCAGAAAGTAAAAAAGCTGTCAATAGAGTTGCAGGATTTAAAATAACACACTGAAAGATACTTCAGTGCATAACTTCTGTGAACAGACGCAGGGGTACCAACAACTTTAAAATGAATTCACTCTCTCCAAAGTCCAAATTCTCTTTGGTTTCATCACTACAATCAACCACTTTCACATTAAATATAGACATGTCATGAATAAATAAATTTTAAAAAAAGATTACACCAACTTCATGAATGTATGAATATCACTAAGCTGAAGTGATAGTTAGCCAGCAATATAATCCTATACATAGAACATTACAGATGTTTTGTATATATTATACATATATATATATATATATATATATATATATATATTATGTATTAAATCAGATTTTTCCCATCACTCTAAAATATACCTTTTTGGTAATATTTGCTCATTGTTGCGCTTAAAAATGCCAAATAACACCAGAACCAATTGATAACCAAATAGTAAAAATCAATAGTTTGAATAAATGATGAAACAAGAGGTTTTATTTTGCTTGATGGATTTTGAAAATTAAAACAAATATCAACGTCATCTAAATTAAATTGAAAAACAACAAGCAGATTCCACGTCTGAAAAAAGCCAAATAGAGGCACAAATTCTTCACATTTGTCTCACTGTATTTTATGATGCTACACACTGAGCAGCTGTCAGATACAGAATGCTGCTGCTGCTGCTGCTGCTGCTGCTGCTGCTGAGGAAGGCACCACTGAAGTGGTTTTGTTTAGAGGGTGATGTTGGGAGACTGCTGAATAAGAACAAGACACCAGGCCCACATGGCCTCCTCTCTGGCTAAATGCAGTGCATTTTGGTGCTAGCATATTCCCAGTGTTCATGCTTAGTTAATGCAGCCTGTTGCCCTTTTACACATCACTGCTCTTGTGTGTCAGTCACAGGAGAAACTATACCCTCGTGTTGCTGTAGGGCCGCATGGTAACTACCAAAGAGTGACTTAGTCTTTAGAATCGACAAATCGCACAAGACATACACACTGCTAGTGAAGTGAGATGTGTGTAGACGGATGGAGTCCAGCTGAAAAGTACTGTTGAAAGGTTTTTGATCTGTCACACAAGAAACTATGTGCACCTTAAGTGCTTCCACAACATCAAGCCAAAATCGAATGTTTTCTGCTCCCGAAAATTACTTGTTTTGTGTTCTGTGAATCCGTTTTGCTCAGTGATAAAAGAAAAGGCATGAGAGGGGATTATTCTTAAAGCAGACCTCCAACAACTGTACACATCAATATTAGTTCACTCATCACAGGGAGTTCTGCTCGGCTCTGCCTGTAAAAAATTGTTGTAAGCTGTAAAAGTAAAAAAGAGTTCTCTGGGGCCAAGCTTCATCGAGTTCGGCTCGTGCTCCAAGGCAGACGACGTTGAAGCCGCACAATAGTTTAGCGAAACTGAATTAAATGTTCTAATCTTGACAATAACTTTGTAGGTTTGACTTTGGAGTTCCTTTCTGAAACATTTCTATGTGTTATTTGATGAAATCTTTGATACAATCTTCTCCATGTCGCAAAAGGCATGAAAAGAAATATTTGTCTGGTGGGAAAAAAAAAAGGAAGCTATCTGTTGTGGTCGCATGGGAAAGTCTGGATAAGCTTGTAATAGGTTACAACTGCAACTGTGGCAACTGTTGCCTTCACAATACAAGAACACACACACATGCCTGATTACTGCTAAAAGCTGTGTGGAGGAGAGAGCGCTGAGAGGACAGCTTTGATGACAGTTTCAATGACACTGATATTAAGAGCATAATGCAGGTCACTTAGTGACTGCCAATCAGTCAGTCCGGTTCAAAAGTATTAGCACATATTAAACAATCTTATTAAATTTGATTTAAAAGTTGCTGTTTGTAGTTCCTAAAAATCCCATCTGCTCCAATGTATACGCATATTTATTACTGCAGTCCAACAGGGGAATTCCTCAAGGATTTAAAAGCACCTTAATCCCCCGTTTAAAGTAACAAAGTCCATGATTAGAACCAGTGATTACACTAGGTCATGCCACTGTGCTGGTGGCACAAGTGAGAGTCTGTATTTGCATAATATTTAAATAAACATCACTGGGAATGTGGGCAGTGCAGTTTGACGAGAGGATTAATATTGAGTCTATTTATAAACCTGAGTATCAATGGCATTATTAGTGGCACTTGGCCGGCATCCATGTTTGGGGGCCGAGTGTGACTGATGGAGTTTCACCATTTTATTACTAAGTACAGTGCTGTTTGCAGAACTGGAGTACACCTAAGCCTCTGCCTCCCCAGTCATTCGCTCTCGTGCCAAGTTAATATGACAGTTTTGATGATCTGACTCGCAACAACTGAATATCATGTTATAAAAAGCAGAAGGTAGGGATGAACTCGCAATTAAATAGTAGCTTGATATGCAGATCAGTAAGAGATCCTGTCAGACCAATGTCAGGGTTACAATTTGAGAATCAAGCAGTGTCGTTTTTATACAAAATACATCATGGTTAACACTTTTTAAGAATCTGGTCATGACGTTGTATTAGCTTTGTTGCGTCAATGGGGTGAAGTCTGCCATCTCTGATTGCCTTGTTGAAAGATGCAATGCAGAATTCATATGACTTTGCATTTTCATCTCCACGTCATTTCATCGGTACAGTATACATTAAACTCCCAGAGCGTTTAAATAAACGCAGAGGTCAATAACAATGTTTCTTTTGCTGAGACAAGATCATAAACCTTCAAATTAGCTGATGTTGCTGTGTTATTTAGTCATTGTGAATGCTGTACCGGTCATGAATTAAGGCTGTTGTGTCATAGACAGAGAGTTAGGACCTGCAAGCCTGTGGAGGGAATGTGAGGAATGGGCTGGGCTGCATATAACCTTGGGTTATAGTGACGATGATGATAAGAATTATGACTTGTTTGGATTCCACTGGTGATGTCTTTCCCCGCTCCCCTCCCCGTCCCTCTCCTCTATGCCACATGTGTGGATGAAGATTTATGGATGAACAAGGAGGCAGAAAGGGAGGGATATAGTAATAGGGTTGGAGGAGGAATAAAAAGGTGTGAAACTGAAGATGAGGATTTTATGGCGCTGCTGTAAACTTTCTTAATGACGTGAATGAAACGTTAAAATGTGAATGGAGTGGTCTCCACATAAGAGACAATCCCTAAATGCAACTCTTGTTTAGGGACGAGGCATCTGTGGGGTTGGGTAAACACAGGCAGCTTTAAATGCCATATTAAGCTGTCATCCCCTTCAGCTTTCCATTCATTTCCTTGTCTTTCCAGCTCACACCAACACAGCCTGCACTGCAAATAGGCCAAGGCCTTCCAGTCACAGAAGATGCATTTAGAATCTGGCATACAGTCTATCTGCGTATACTCTGAACTAACACATTGCTATGGCTGTGTAAATTGTCTTTGCTAAGGACAATCTATGATCAGGTTCACTTTCCATACCCTCTTTCTTGTAGGACTGCTGTCACTTGACTTTGCATCTGTCTGTGATTCATCAAGCACGGCTGCATACCTGTGAGGACTTGTTGATGGCCTTGGTATGAGGTTACGTTACCCTAGACCAGTTAACGGGGGCCTGTCAGGATATGAGGCTCCTTCTACCATGCAGCCGACAGGCCTGTGAAGAGGTTTACTATTCACTACACAAATGCTACCCTCCAATTACAAGGAGCTGGACATGTAGATGTCCAATATCCTGGGTCAGAATCACAAATACTTCAACAGGCCTTCAGAGTAATAAATGCACAGTGAACTTGCTAATTCAATCTTTTTTTTCCACAACATTTTTTTTTAAATAATTTAGTGCAATACCCACTCAAGCAGAAAAAAGTCGCCATATTTTTTTCTACAAAATAAAATATTAATGATCAAAAGATCCACCAGGATTTAGCTTTAAATTGCATAGTTCATGTTTACCCAAAGTGAACCATCCTGACACATGCAAGCACTGAGAGAAGGAGCCAGAGGTAGAAGACGACATCATTTGTCTTAACCAAGATGGTGTAAGCTAAATAGGGAACATTTGCCAACGGACCATCACAAGGTCTGTTACATAAACAAGCAATATTGTAGTATATGTATTCATTTATAAACTTTATTTGAAGAACATGTGACTTATTTGGGGGCATTTATTATTATTAAAAGTTCCACCTAATTCTAACTGCTGACTGATGCTATCAAAGTGCATCATGTATTGTGGTTATAATATATTCACATATCTAGCAAACAGAGAAACTACATATACAAATACTTGACCATCTGTATGTTGGGTATTTATTTAGTCAGAATTCACAATTTCCATTTTAGTGAAACTGATCCCTGCTCTGCCTCCTACAAAGAGCAAACTAAGGCCTGTTTCAGTAGCATTGATGGCCCCTGGCAGTAATACAAGTAATTAAAGGTTGGGTTGTCTGCACACTCTCGGGAGTGAACCAGAGCCAGAGAACAGGCACACCGGCATCCTGCAACGTTCAGCAACTCTGCTGCACACGATCCTCTTATTCCAAGCGTCATTCACACCAAAGAGCTCATTGCTACACCAGACAGAACAATTTGTAGCCATTGTGAGAAACGATGTTCGGCTTTGTTTTGTTTTTACAATAAATCTGGGGGCTATTAAAGGGGCTGCACCCCTCCCTTCCTACAGGCGCCTTTCTCTTCATGGATCCACAAGGCCACACCCAGCCACCCCTACTTGAAACTCGAGGCTGTTTATTGGGGTGTGTGCTTCTTCCACAGCTTTCTTTTCCCAGTGTGTTCATACCCACTGAGATCAAGACGGCGGGAGGAGTCATATGAGCCGACTGACCGGCAGTCAAATCAGAGCTCAAAAGCTGACAAAATGTGATTAGGATCAAGAGATGGGCAACTATTCGTAGTGAGTGGAAACTCTAGAACAAGAGGAGTCTGGGAGACGTTAGTAATATGGTGTTGGGAATATGATATGTGTGATATCAGGACATTGGATTGGAACACGTTGGAAAGATATAATCAAATGTAGAGGTGGGATTACTGCATGAAGGAGAATACTGAGTGGAAGGCACGCAGGGGAAATATTTCGGATCTATTCAATGCAGCTCATTTATCTCACATCAATGCTGACGTGCATCCTCAGATGCGGACTTTTAAGGACACACCTACAAAAACTTTGATTTTTTTGAATTGGAAGTTGAGTGAGGGGAAAAAATATATAAAATAACAGTGATTTGGGGGAAGTGCAGATTGGTGAGGGGAGGTGGATGCCAGCAAATGAGACAGTGTAACAGAATGAGGGAGGCAATCAGGGTCAGATAGATTAGGTGTCTGCAGTGCAGAGATATGACACAAGGTAGTTACACCTGACTTGGCAGAGGCCCCTCCAACAAATCATCACGCTCATCTCTCGCTGCTTTTATCTCTTACTTCCTCCTTTCCCTCCCGCCTTCCTTTGACCATTTCCTCATACCTGCATTTGTTTCTCAGCTTTCAAGCAAACAGCTGATTTACAGAGCTTTGAGGTCACTGTTGACAAAGGCAGCATTGCATATTTTAGACACCATTAGTGATAAAAAAAACCCCACCTATATATATATATATATATATATATATATATATATATATATATATACATATATATATATATATATATATAGGGCATACATTGCAACCTGTGGAGTTTATGTCACATATTCCTGTGCTATTCATGTTTAACTACCTCAGTCATAAACACAATACCGCACATATATGGTAATTCTGCACTGATGAGACTCCACAAATCCGGTTTAGTTTATGGTTGTAATGAAAAGTCTTATTATCAGTCATGAAAGAAGCCATTTACTGTCCTTTACACACAGTTTTTTCAATCACTCTCATTTACTTGAAACATTCAGGTTAATTGGTTTTCTAAAGCCCTGCAGATTATATAATGTAAAGCATATGGACTTAATCTTCTTATAAAATATAATCACATAAAATATTAAGACAGCAATTCATTTCTACAGTCATAACCGTGAACTGAAGTGTGCTCACATTTGCCCTTTAGCCTGTCGTGCTCTCCTCAGCTAAATGTATTGCATTGAGGATTTACCCTATATACAACACCCGAGTGCCTAAGAATGACTGCAGCATCCATAAACACTGTCATTACAGGCTGCACTCTCCAGCATTTTCTTTACTACTGCTACAACTGGTTTTTCAATTATTTTAATAAAACAAATACTACGTGACCTGTGCATCAACCACATTGTCTTCCCAAACATAAAAAGCTTTAGATGTTGGTTATTGTACGAGTAAAGTTAAAGGAATATCTAAAACAGGATTCAGATTATGTTTTGTTTTGTTTTGTTTTGTTTTAAAAGACAGAAATATAGTCCCAATGTAGCTCAAGGACATTGTTAGTGAAACAGAAAGCAACACAGGGACAGTGAAGATGAGTTTATGGAGATATGATCCTTTTTTTAAGAATTATTTATACTTGTCCTTCCTTTTGGGAATTAGTGAATATGAATATAAATAATACTGCCTTGACTAATGTGAAACTATGATTATTACAGAAACTGAGATGCAGAGATTAAAAAAAAAGAAATCAAACATTCCTTTGTCATTTTACTTGGCTCATCTGAGCTTTTCACTACAATGTCACTCCCACTCTTGTTTTTCATTTTTTATAATCCTACAGGTAGGACCATCTTACCTGGCTTCTGGGGCTCAGGCATGGCTTTGTCTGTTTATAGCTATTCCTCCAAAAGCGTCTTCCTCCCTCCTTGTCTGTGGCTCTGTCTGTATTTCTTCGTTCATCCCTTTTTATCACCTCTACACCTCCTACCTCCCTCCACCCTACATCCCTCTCTCTCTGTCAGTCTCTCTCTCTCACGCACACACACACACACACACACACACACACACAAACAAACCCAGTACTACTGCCAGTCAACTTCAACCTCCCTCCCAAGAAATGGAACGAGGAAGGAGGAGAGTGACAGTACGGTTGTCACTTGAAACCTTGGCAGGAGTCGCAGAGCTTTGAGGAGGAGAAGGAAGACACCATGAGGGGTAAAAGTAATTCAGAGCCATAAAAAAGTCTGGCCCTCGGGAAAACCTGCCAGCTGTTTAACTCGTATGCCCTGTAGGAAGAATGACTGATGCTTATCATGATCTGAGTGACAGTTTGACTGAGTGACGTTTAGTTTGCCAGTAATTAACCCGGGCAAAAACAAAAGTAAAACAAATATTGGGGGTTAGAAGGGGCGCTTATACATTTTGTATGACAAATCCTTTACCCAACATTTATACTTAATTTGCTCCTTTTTCAAAATTTGAAAACAAAATACCCATAGATCCACTGACACAAGACATGTTGTGCCTCCTGTTTAACTGTTCATTCTTCTCTTTCATTTTTCCTTTTTTTGTTACTGTATTTCTTTTGCTCCGATTGACTTTCCAAACGACAGTCTTGTCATATAGAGGTTCTGGTTCAGAGCCTCTCGGTCCCTAGACCTGAATCAAAGACTCATCCATGGGTCTAACATGCCAGTTGCAAGTAAATATTTTGTAGAGATTGAACTTCTCATGATAATAATTATTATAATAATAATTAAAAATACGAGCCACTCCCCTTTGCTTTACTCTACTTTAAAAAAGGTAAACAGAAACACACAGGTAATCTTAGTTAGGAAGAATGTTGGAAGAGCAGCAGCAGCAGCAGCAGCAGCAGCAGCGTTCCTACAGTCTCTGACAACCCCATTTGTTCTCCACTAGCCAAAGCTGTCAACAGGAGATATTTTATGAGACTGGAAGCCTGTGCACAGGGACGTGAGGAACAAGGTCATAGAGTGGAAAGAGGTCGCTAACCTTATGAGTTCCTGGGAAAAAAAAGTAAATAAATATCCCAACCAATCACAGACTTTTCAACACTGCAGTTAGACATGTAGTCCTAATGTTTGTTACAGCAAGGCTTTTTCACAGTTACAGTGGTAGAAATACTTCACCACACAGTAAAGAGAAAATACACAGAATCATATGAGTGACAGAGGTCCATCTGTGGACTGACGCTGAACGACACCGTAGACCAATTATGGATGTTAGAAACATCAGTGTTAAATTATGCATTTAAGCTCTTTTTCACACTCTATTAATTCATCCCTGTTTTTGAAGTCTGTGCATGTCTTGTGTTTTTCCCAAAGTGCCCGGGCAGCCATAACCTTGACTATGACAATAAAAAAAAAATCTCTGAGATTCTAATTTCAGAGCAAGAACTAAAGTCAGAAAGAGAAGCAGACATTGGAGAACAGCTATTTATGGCAAGTGCAACTTGAGATTCGGATGTTTAAGTGGAAATAAAATATCCTCAAGTAAGTAAGATTATGGAGGAGTCTTTGAATTGCACATAAAACTTCCCTGAGTCTATTGTGCTGTGTGTTTTAACTTCACATTTTCTGGACTTTTAAACACACTTCTTTGGATTTATTCCACACACGTCCGCGGGTCATCAGAAACGATTTGTACTGCGACTGATCTCTTTGAACAGGTTGAAATTTATCAGATATGGTCGAGTCAAAGCGATAATAGGAGACTAACTATAGGTGTCCCACATGATGTGAGCCATTAGTGGAGGACACTAAAGTTACACTTGCTTTTGTTAAGCCTCACTGAGGTTTAACGCACATTAAACTGGAGCAGGTTCTCTCCATTTTTACGACCACTTTCCCACGACTGGTAGCAACTAAAATTTAAGTTTGTTTTGGAAAAAAATAAAACAAAAAACAAACTGAATTTATTTTGAAAAGATTTGTTTTATAAATTAGAACAAGGAGTACAGACACAATTGTGGACTTTTGAGCTTAAAGTATTATTATTGTGTAAACAATGAGGCCTGATTTGGGGCAGCTCCATGCAATTATGAAATATTTTGTAACATGCTACCTGAATGTAATCCTCTGATATCATCCATCAAAATATGCTTATCGGTCTGATTTGTTTGTTTCTGTATTTTAAACATGTTTTTCCCTGTGTGAGAATACATAAATCAATAAATCAACACATTTGAGCCATGGAGAACATGCATGTTTTTGTACAAAGTCGCTGATGTGTATGAATCACATTATACCTGATCAAAATGAGCTAAAGTTAAAAAGAATAATGTGACCTATAAATGAAAGGCCCAGTGTAGAGCCAGTGTTTGGTTTCACTTCATTTAAACACAATAATTGTTATAGTTACATCTTTAGTAATATTCTTTACTAAGACAGTTTCTGTCAAAAAAAGTTTAATTCAGACATTTAAATAATGTTTAATGGTTCACCTTAAGTATCCAGGCAAGCAAATAAGACACTGCAGGCTCAGTTATAAGAAAACCTGTCAGGATGCGATGTTTTAGCACGACATTAAAATATTAAAAACAGCTTCTTGTTTATTTTGTGACTGGTTGGCTCATCTTGTCTGTCTGTGTACACAACATTTATTGCTGATGGCTTTATAACCTGAGAATGTGAACGTATCATGTGCCGTCTTACTTCAAACCTAGAACATGCATCATCACATTCTGGTGACGCTCTTTCTCAATTTTTCTTAATGCTCCATTTTTAACACAGTGAGAGATGAGGTGATGTGATGTGACAGCATCCTCCTTCAAAGTGAAACTCCTGTCATCTTTCCACATAAATATATTTGCTTTCATATCTCAGTAAAAATAGTAAGGCGACGCCATTGTTTAGGACAGTGACAGAGAGTAATGGGCTGTCCAAGTGAGAGGAAATAAATACAGTAAGGGTCGGAATAGTTTCAATAGTCGAGACACAGCAGGGAATTACATGCTTCAGTCACCGCTCAGTACAGCGCGGCTCCTGCCCTCATCTTCAAACCGAACAGGAATCCAAACTGTTTCCAGACAGACAGCAATACGATAACAATGTCTCAAACACAAGATATCATAAGAAGACATTTAAGAATTAGTGATATGGTGATTCAATTCAATTCAACTCAAAACACTTTATTTGTCCCAGATGGAAAACTAAAATGCACAGGGAGCACCACATAGGACACAGACAGACCATGAGACATCTGAACAAGCGTAAACATAAAACACCAATGTAAATACTGTCTGCAGTGACCGATGGCGAAGTTTGTTGAACCACAACCTTTGCACAAAGCACATAAAAGTAGTTTGTATTAAGGCTAAAAAAATACCTTTTTAATCTTAAAAGCAATTATACACACTGGACACTGTTTCTATTTTCTGCAGCCAAAGGCAGTTAACACTTTCATATTTAGTTATTATTTTGATATTTATTTATATTTTATGTATAGCATTTATTTTACACACATGGAAATGTGTTTTCGCAGATAAATTATTGTATAAATGTAGTAGAAAATGATCATCAGGGTCATTGTGGAGCTTTTTTTTACCCACGTTTTTGGCCTCATACAGGATATTATCAAATGCGTTTTTGTAAATGTCAGAAGAGAATTCACAATCATTCCTCAAGACATCTGTGAGAAAGTCGAGCCAAAAAAGGGGCAAAAACAAGTCTCGTATTAAAGTTTTGACTTCTTGATTTTTATTTTAAACCTAGAGGATTAACTTTGGATTCAAAAGTCCTTTTCAGCACTTTGATGCTGCGCTGCTGAAGTTTAAAAATGATGGATGCCTTTCACTTGTATCCACAGAGGCTTTATTGCATGTCAGCAGAACCCTTCAGCCAGAAATAAGAATGGAGAAATAACTTACATCAATCATTTGGGGAACAATCCTGCTGCAGCCTCTGTCTTCTTTCTGGGTGTGAAACCCTTTAAGTTATGGGCTTCTCTGGCCACAACCCCAATCGGTGAAATCACAGACTCCCTGTCCCTTAGTTGACCCTGGGACTGTTTAAAAGCATTCTGGCAACTGCAAACCCAGTTAAATCAGTGACTGAAGTCAGAATCCAAAGCGCGTGAGCCCAGCGGAGAAGAATAACAATCTCTAAAGTCTTGTTCAGAGGTGCGACATATTATAGACTGTACTCACTAAGCCTATTAAACTGAGAGAATCTTGCTTACAAACCAAGGTCTGAGTTGCTGCCATACTGAACAGAATACTGTGAATCTGTGAACTGCAGACTAGTATGCACTGACAATGTTGACCTGATCAAATGTATGCAGCTTTAGGAGTTGAAAAACGTGCTGGAATCCAGATTCATAATGCTTAATTCACGTATAAGATTACTTTTACAAAGTATGTGCACATTCAAATTCAGCAAATCAGCATGTCCATTCAATATATAATCATGTTTATTTCCATGTCCTACTTTGTATTTTTGCCTCTATTTAACTGGGACCAGAAAAGGACTAGAAAGAGCAAAACCCTGGTGAAAGTCAAACCCAGGACATGCTTGCATACAATTTAAAGGCTACAGCAGATGTGC
The DNA here is from genome assembly GCF_958295425.1 of Solea solea. Taxonomy (NCBI): domain Eukaryota; kingdom Metazoa; phylum Chordata; class Actinopteri; order Pleuronectiformes; family Soleidae; genus Solea; species Solea solea. Next base: position 12,233,668 of record NC_081149.1, read on the forward strand.
CTGTGACAAACTTGGATTCAAACAGCATCAAACAGCCCCTGAAATCCTCTTCTCCAGTTTTACAGCCTGTAATTACCATGACAAATAACTGGTCAAGTTCAAAGAGCAGATGAGTGAAACCCAATCACACGTCATGCCAGCTGGATGAATATGTGGTCGAATAGCTAGTAAACTGACACAGGTCTTGGGATCAGTGTGCAGCTCTGTTTTTACTCTTTAAAGGAACATTTTGGTTAGAAAACAAATCTGGCTGGCACATGCTGACTAAAAGATGTGAAAGCATGACCTTCACTTTTCATCACAGAACATAAATATTTGCAGTTGTATTGATAAGATGGCTCTTTTAGAGCCTCTTTGAAATTAGGTATGGGTGAAACTGTGGTTGCAGGCCGTCTTCTGGTCTGTTAGCAGCCTCTGTTGGCCCTGGATGTGTTAGTGCATCCAGAGTCAAAGTGGTAACGAATGTTCACTGCACTGACTTTAAGAGAAACCTTTTTTTTCTGCCAAGGATGGCAATCGTTTATTTATTTGTTGAGTTTTATCATAGATAGTGATTTATTAATCCAAAATATCATATTAGATTACTTGTTTGGGTATAAAAGTTTTTCATTACCCTATTCATTCTGATTTACCCGTCTTTGTCACTGCCAAATTATAGAGCAACACAATCTGACATTTGAGCAGCCAACAATAGAAATCATAACTGTTTTCATTTTTCCATGCAAATGTAATTGACATGGTACAAGACAGCCATACAGATTCCTCCTGGTTCATTATTCGAATTCTGTCATCAGAGTTATGTCACAAAGTATTGTTATTACTTAAAGAAATGCAAATTTAAATAATAATAATAAAAAAACTTGATAGACAAAGTCAACATTTTTCCACATGGCAGCACTGATATAAACACAGTAGATGACAGCACTGCATGATGTCAGCAATGAAAAGAAAAGAAAAGAAAGAAAGGAACAGAAGAACATTTTGTTTGAGTCTTGTAGTTTATATGTTGAGGAAATTAGAATCCACTGGATGTTATCGTAGGCCTTTGTTGTGAAAAATACCGGAAGCGTTAGTGTTGTAGTGACGAGTCACCTCGACAGTCTTCCGCTGCTTTTCCTGTCAGAATGGCTCGTCTATTCCCTTTTAAAATCGCGATTATTTCCACTGTTTTGTTCCTCGTATGCACGAATTTTGTATGTTGTAATACTGGCAGACGGGTAAGTGAAATATGTGACAAACTCGACCGTAACATTTTGACCACAGAACTGCACCTGTTATTCATGTGATTAGCATTAGCTTGGCGTGACCGGCTAAAGGCTAACGGTAGCCTGTTTTCTCAGGTCGGTGATGACTTGGACACCGAGTTCAGTGGTTTCTCTGTGCCTCTCGAGCACTCTTTCGAAGTTGGTGAGTAGTTTTTGTTTTTGTTGTGTCAACAATGTCTATCATAATATTCATATTGTTGAATGCTAGTAAGCTAGCTAGTAACTGTTAAGCCCAATGTAGAACGCTATACTACGCAACAAACTCCGGTCAATTTGTGTACATTGTGATGCGTTTACCTACATCTTTATATTTGTATCTTCATTTTATGATCTATTTGGCATAATAATACTAATAGTAACTACAATACCATTTTAAAAAAGTCGGACTTATTATAATGTTCTAATTGATACACATATTTAATGTCTACTCTATTAATAAATGATCTCCCATAGTACCCATACCACACAGTAAATATACATAGTAATTATGTACCATTTTTCCGGCATTCACAACTGATGGAGGCGTGGTGGAAGCACTGCAGCTACATACAGTAGTTCTAGTAATGCAATATGGTTGCATACAGTGTGAAAACACTTTTCCTGCTGTTGGAAAATAAGCTGAAAACACCAGAAGTCCACTGCAGGAGATAGAATGTCCTCACTGGAGCTTTAGCAGTGTCCCTACTAGTATTAGTCCTATTTTTCTTTTAAAAATATCATTGTGTCACTAGTATGCTTTCTTTCCATTCATTTTTGATATATACTCTCCACCTTGTTTTAGATGATGTAGCAAAGTTTCAAGGTCGTGGAGCACTGGTGTTCAAAGGTGGAAGGGAACCCAGTGTCTCACTGAGCCAGAACCAGCTGTCGGAGGAAGACAGAATTAAACTGAAGGTAAGCTAAGGGTTAGCTGGCACACTGGCCCATAACGGGTAATTGAGTCACACGTGATTGTGTAAATCATATTTTTAATTAATTAATTTGTTCATGATAATATTGGAATTAAAAATGAATGTGTTCAACAACCACCATCCCTAACCTGTGTGATTTGATCTTGGATGACTACAGGAAGTGGCTGCAGTGGATGGTCTGTACAGAATCAGAGTGCCCCATGTTTTCCTTCAGGCAGAGAGACAGACGGAGCAGCAGAGTGAAGGTTACCTCACATCGTTTGTCAGAGCCGTATGTATTTCTTTATTTTTGTATTTTGTATTTTTGCCAGCAAATACTCAGAAAAAAGCAGTTGCTTGATATGACTGTGTAGATTAGTGGTTCCCAAAATTTCAGAAAATGAAGTTTTAAGTCTGTCTGTAAGCCAGACTTACAGACAGACTTACGTACTAGTTCTCATTTCAGAGGTTGATAAAGCAGTATTCACAGCTGTAAATTGATGACATGTCCAACTGTCTGACCTGACAGTTCCAGGGAAATACCTGTGCAGCCAGCTCACCAAGGTGCACGGTTATGTACATTTTCACATGGTCGGTCAAACAGAGTTCATTTACACACAAGTCATGCAACGATGGAAAGACCTTTGATTTGTTGTTTGCCATGCAGCTTAACTTCTTTATCATGGCCTCAACTTCATCTCACACATTGGCTCGTTGTTTCTTTTGCATGTCCCTGTGTCACTTTGCATACCCCGTTTGGGAGCCACTGGTGGAGATATGTCAGCTTCTTATAGTGCCTTTAAACCTGCTAGTTAGTCAAGTAAAAGTGTAGAAATCACACTATGTGGATTACTTTGTTCTCAGTGGACTTTGTTTTTAACCATTGTTTTTATTGTTCAGAATTTACTGACTATTTTGTATTAGTATTTACCATAGTATTTTAATATCCGTAGCACCCTTGGTTAAATAAATTGACAAATCATATAATACAATACCTTGATATTGTCCCCACAAAACAAGTGTCAGTATAAATTGAATGTACAATAAACATTTTTTTTTTTTTAAATTGAGGAATAAAATGTATGCATGATACCAACTGGGTAATGGTGTAACTGTAACGTGGGCCTGTATTCTCCTCTGATCTGCAGTGTGCTATGGTTGAGTCCCATCTGAGCGATGCAATCACTCTCCACACTGATGTCTCTGGGTATCTCATCGGCGTCTCTATAGTGACATTACCTGGGGCCTGTAGAGGCATTGAGGTTGAGGATGAAGTTGATCTTGAAGTTTTCAACACCACGCTCCGTGTCATGGCACCTATTAATGCACCCGGGTCAGTCCTGAATTATGTGTCTTGTATTTTTATATACACTACTTATAGTAGCAATGTATTGCTATCTCTCATACCATTAGCTCTCTGTGCAGCAGTGAAAGTGTCATGTTTATCTGACTGTAATATTCACTTACCATTGATTCAGTTATGTTGTATTTATCCTGGTGCATGAGCCTCACATAATTTCCCCAAAGGTGGAACAAGTCTCTTTGCTCTTTTCTGCCTTTCACATTAACTCTGTTTTCGGGGTTTGTTTGTCTACTAATTGCCAATGTTATTCCAGGCCGGAGACAGCTGTGTTCCTTGAAAGAATGGAACAAGAATCTGAGAAGAAAGCAAAGAATCCACAGGAGCAGAAGTCTTTCTTTGCTAAATATGTAAGTACATGTACAAAAAGTGCTGACAAGGCTGGAGGGTGTTGCCTGCAAACTCTCTGCTTTCAGTAATTGGGCTCTGATAGTTGTAAGGGCCCATAAACAGTAGTTAATAAATACATTACATACATACAAATACAGAATAAATGGTAATGATGGTTAATCTACTGATTGAACAGGTTGTTGATTGTCAACTTGGGTCATTGGTGTTCATGGACTCGGGTATTAAGATGACAAAGAACAAAATAACTTTTTCTACTCAATCAAGGGAGGATAATTACTGTGGTCAACTACTAAAATAGTCCACCTAAAAGTGCCTGAAATGTGTCTCAGGCCAGGTTTTGTCAACACCAAAGCCCAGATATAGTTTTACCAAACCAAACATGTCAGGTGTGATGGAGCCCGAAGTCGGTCGGATTTTAAGTCTCAGCTCTGTCGCGCCATGCTTCCCCCATGTGATGCTTTTTTTTCTTCAGTTGAACTCATCCTCCAAAATAATTCTACCCCCAAAATTCAGTCCTACACTATATATTCAACACATAAGAATAATAATTCCATAATTAATATTCACATACAAAACACAAGTTACAATACCAAAGTATTTCAAAAGACAGAGAGAATAAAAGACCCAGCACTTCCAGAAATAAAAGATTCAAGATAACCCACTTAGAGAGTCATCTTTTAGAAACCTGTTGGTTGGTGTAAAACTTTGTTAGAGCTCCTTTTTGAGAGCATTCCCTCAGAAAACCCGGTCTTGTTTCCGTGACTGTCTTTCTCTTGCCCCATGTTGTGTGTATGTTGCCATGTTCAGTGACCTGTGTTGCATCCAGTCACCTTGTGTTTACTTGATGCTGTGCTGTGTTCCAGTGGTATTTGATTCTGGGAGGTGCAATCTTCCTCTTGGCCACCAATTCGGCACAGCCCCCAGCAGGGGGAGGCAGAGAGCAGAGCTGATTCCCACCAAAGTACTGTTTTCTTTCTCGTGGCTCATTCTGTCCACTCACCTCCTCTGTCTGTCAAGTTTAGTGTTAAACTATTTAACTAACTGAAGACCACCCCCTTACTTCCCACTTGTTCCTCGTGTTCATCCTCCCATTCTTAAAAGTTTCTTCCAGGTTCAATGCCAAATACTTTTCAGAAAGATACAATTAAAACCCCAGTTTTCTGAATTCTTTGTACTTGGTGTGGAAAAAGGCCAAATGTTTAATTTTAAATGTTGGTGTGAATATATTCAACCTGTGTTTGGTGTCTGATCCTGAGATTTCTTTTTTGTTTGCAAGCTCTCTCTCTCACCCCTCTCTCTCTCTCTCTCTCTCTCATTCACTTTTACTCCTCACATTTTTCTTCTTCTGTTCAGAGTCTTAATTTAACCTAGTCTGGGATGACCTATCTGGAACTGTTGTAAACACACATCAGTGATCACAATTTGTTCATCCTAAAAACAATGTGGATGTCGTATTCACTTTCTGTTGTTTTGTGTTTTCTTCTCCAGTGGATGTACATCGTTCCTCTTGTTCTCTTTTTGATGATGTCTGGTGCTCAGGACCAATCAGGAGGAGGAGCTGGTGGAGGAGCAGCCAATGGAGGTGGCCGATGATTAGTGCACTAACGCCAACAACATTTTGACAAGATTTACTGATCAATAAGTCTCTTGAACAGTTGTAATTGCTCTACATTATGCTGATTCAGGTAATTTCTGTCACACACACACAGACACATCACTGAAACCTGTACAGTACGGAGGATATATTGTGCCCTGCAGATGACTGCATTTTTATTACTAATGTGAAAATAAAGTATTTATTAGTGGAATACTCAGACTGAAGATCTTTGGGCTCTTTGTGTTCAGTTACAGGTTCTCAGATTTAGTTGTAACACCAGTACAGTAATATAAAATTCTAAGTAAAACACATATGTAATTGGTGGAAGATGTTTATTTACAGTGTCATATCAGAACAAAGGTCTTTTGTGTAAATTAATAAATGTTAATTTAAAGGTTTTTTGAATATACAGTGTATCATTGGATTCTAACTATTGACTAATTACATTTAATGTTTAAGCTGGATATTCATTTATTGTTATTTATTCCTAATTGCTATGTTGGTTATGTTAATCTTCATCTATATACTGAATGTCCTGCAGCTTTAGTTTTGCCTTAATGTAAAGTGGATAATAACCCTTCTTTTAAAGGGGCAATTCTACTTTCACTAGTCTGTGATGCATTCAGTGTTAACAAAAATAACCCAGCACAGGCTTGTTCTTAACTGGTTTTTCCTACTAATGCAGCAAACCAGACATTTAATGCAGGAACAGTTCATCAGTAAATGCCTCAGAAATAATCTGCATGATAGGGTTTGATCATTTAATGATTTACTTTGGCCTTTTTGTGTGAGGATCTGTGTCTTTGCTCCATCACCCTGCCACATCTCTGTATTTACATGTCTATGACTGAAGGTTCTCAGTCATCCAGGCCGTGGTCTTCTTCTGTAGTTGGCTGTAGCGACTACAATTGCTTGAGTTGAGTTGAAGACATTTCACCTCTCATCCAAGAGGCTTCTTCAGTTCTGATTAATTGGTGGGAAAACCTGGCATTTAACGCCTAGAGAGTAATTAAGTTGAACAATGCGGATCGTTCACCTCTCCCAGCTTCTCTGTATTTAAAAATGCAAGTTAGGGTATGAGATCACATCGCTTCACAACAACACAGCCTGAGAAACCGAGTGTCCCAAAATCCCTATGTCAACATCACCTCTCATCGTCCTTCAGTCAGTCTGGCTGGCTGTTTTTTTTAGTCTGTGTGTCCAGCTGTGGGGAATATCCGCTTATTTTAGGAGCTTCAACACTTCATGCCCTCTGCCCCAGGCAAATCACCAGTCAGGGCCTTTCTCAGAATCCCTCACCAGGCCACACAAGCACGCGGCATACTGCTCTGTGATTCCCTTTCAGTGCTGTCTTACCTTACAACATGACGAATAAGGTGGTAACAACAGCTGAGAAAATGAGATATTTAAATGAAGTGACCCTGACCACTTAAGTCATCTGTTTGAAAAGGGATCTGTTTTCTATTATACTTGTAGAAAGCATTGTGATTGGTCAGCATTTTTTTATGTTTTGGCATCAGAGAAACATTATGAATTCAGATTGAACTTGGTTGAAAGTGTTCCAAATAACCCAGCTCTGTATGTCACTTTATAACCTCAGACGTTATTCTATGTTTGCAAATGTATTTTCAGCGTTAACACTAATGAATCACGGGAGACCTATCAGCATGGACTGATGTTTGCATGTTTGTGTGTGCGTCTACCAAGAAGCCCAGAGATGCAGACACTGAGACACATGGCTCGTGTGAGTAGAATCATACGTGTTTGCATTTACAGTCTACATATAAACATATGTTGTTTTCAACAAGGGCATAAGATAGTGTACATCTAGGCTAAAATATACGTTCACTTCCGTCCAAACATAAACAGATCTCATGATGTTCTACAAATCCTGAATCACCAAAATTAAACATTTCAACAGAGTGGGGATGAATGTCTATACAGTGCATGCAAGCATATGCATGATCCCCAGGGAATGCCCCTGTCTTACTTTGATAAGCTGTTGCTAGGTACTCAACAATGTCTTTGACTACATTTGTTTTATTCTGCTGTCTTATCTTCCAATGTGAAGCCACAAAACCCAAAACTAAGAGCTGTTTGATAATCCTCCTGAAGGAGTTCAGTCTAAATAACTGTTCAGATAATTAAAGTTTAGCATAGAGTGTTGTTGACATACGTTTTATAATTATACAGTAATTACAAACTTAGACTTGTGTCTTTTGTCCAGTACTGTGACAATTTTAAACTACACACGTTTACATAATGTGATCAAATCAAAATACTCTCCTAATGTGATCATTAATTCATGCTAATCAGCACAGGTTTGGGGTAAAGAAATCAGACATCTCATATTCACTCTGATCTGTTTAATATCAAAAATATTGGTGGTACAAACCTTCCACTTCATCCAAAAATAAATGTCTCATTCTGTAGCCACTGCAAACCTGCAAATACGAGATTGCCAAAGAAATACTGCAGATGAAAGCACGATGTTACCTAAATGAAACAGGTTGCCGTGTGCATAGTATCAGCTACACATAAATCTCAGGCCCCTGCGTTGCTTGGGGACCCCTCATCTCAGCGTTACACCGTCTGTTGTGCAGGTAAGCAAGACTCCCACCTCCCTGCACCATCACCACCACCATGACACACTGTGATTTAGGAGCAGTTACCAGGTTTATGTTGCACTGAAGCTGTGGAGGTTTTGTCCTGTTGTTTCCACACTGTAAAAGTAGACACTTTTAAACTCGTGTGGTTTGTTATTGATGCTCTGCATATATATTTTTACTGGTGTTAGCTTTTACTTTATCTCCTCCACAGCTCCAGCACATAGTTGAGAGTAAAGTTACTGTGGTTTCATTAGGGGAAGTCAGGGGTGAAATGTAAATTTATGTTCAGTGCATATGTAGGTGAAATTTAAGATATACTTTAATTTGTAAGAAACTTTGCATTTCAGGAAGGGCAATACATTGTGTTTTAATTCAGTCATTTTACAGTGAAGGTTTAATATTAAAAAAATAATTTAAATTAAATTGAATAGCTGAAGATCAAGCCAGTGCTTGCCTACAAGTTTCTAGTTTTGGCCTCACACATTTGTTTGGGGCCAATAGAGGTCTAATTTCAGAAAACAAAAACTGCAGAGAATTCTCAAGCAGTAATGTTGCATTTTGTTCTGTCCTTTCAAGTTAATCCTAATTTTCCAATCTCATGACCAATCCGATTCACTTTATGACATTTTTGAGCAGCATACTGTTCATGTAACCTTTTGAATAATTTTGTAACGTTTTTTTTTATATATATAATTAACATGAACGAACGAACAAACAGCAGTTGTTGCAGAAGCTTCGGTTGCTCTGGGAAAAACACACACCGCAGCATGTTCACAAAAGTGAAGAGGGTGGCGAAAAGGACGAAGCACCTGCCTTGTCAATCAAGTGAGAGCCAAGAAAACTACAAGTTAAGGTCTTGACAGCCCAGCTGGTCTTCACAGATTACAGCCTTGCACTAAATGTACTGTATTCCTGGCACCCTGATGCCATTTCGCATATTAGCATGTAATGAAGTAACATAATATGCTTTTTAAATGGCCAAGCAGTGTACGTATAGTGATCACTGAGTGTAAAGTGTTTTGCATAGCAGCTTTTAACATACTTATTGTAGGTCATGGCACAATACTATTTAAGCCCCTTCTCTGACAGCAGTAAGCAGCAGGTGTTGAAATATTTCTTTTGTGGCTCACTCAAGAGGTTTAATAGAATCCGCCACTAAGCAGGTCGTTGCACTTCATCAAAATTTTTCAAATAGCAGTGAGACACTTTCTCGTAACAGGGAGTTCGGCAATTAACGAAACTGTCCAGGCACAGAGGTTCAATGGAGACACATATCCTGCTGCATGTAGGACAATACCACCAGAAGCTTAATGACGGAAACAGAAACTTTATTGCATTTCATTTGTTGAACATATATCAGCATGTGGGTGCTGATAAGAAGAAAGAATAGAGGAGACATTGTGGACATGGTTTAACACTATCTCCATTGCGGCTATTCTTCAAATGCTACCTAGATACACTTTTAATGTACAAGTATGAGCCAGTGACATAATGCAGCTTCAATAGATTACATTACAACTAATGATTCAGTTTACAATTGTCTATTTGTTGCAGATCTCATACATTTTTACTAGTAAGACTCAAGATACCTGTAAATTTGACGATGAGTGCAGGAATTCTAACCAGTGTGTTCTAAAGAATATTTTTTGTTTGTTTCTTTAGTTCTTTTAAACTACCTTGCATTCTGGAGCGACAGTGTTTTGTTCAGATTTGTCCACTTATTAATCATGGCGTAAGATCCTTCTTCTCAGGCTCAGGAAATCTGTAATCAATATTTTGAGAGAAAAAAAGGCTCACTGTACTGCCCCCAGGCTTTGAATTAGTTCAGGTAAATGCACTAAACTGATGAATACGTGGGAAAAAAAGCTTATTTCCTTAGTGCTCATCTCTTTGAGAAAAATGGAAAAAAAAAATGATATAGTACATCAAATCCACATAAAGACAGATTAACTTGCATCCAAGCGCGATTAAAAGGAGTTACTTGAGTGTCGACGGCTTCCCTGTCCTCTTCTCTCTACACAGAAATGTGTCCACTGAGGCACCAAAAGTTCAAGAAACACGTGGGCAGCACATTGGCAGCACTGTTTGTCTTTTTATAAGTTATATTCATTTGTATAATTTTATGTGAATGTGTCAGATGTTAGGCATGTACCTCATGCACATGCCCAGTCCATGTGTATGCAAATGACCATGTATACTTGGGTAATACCGGGTGTTTGCGTGTCTCTGTTCCCAAGAAAGGACCTCGAGTTTCACGTGACAGCACCATCTCTTTGGGCAGACGTTGCATCCAACCAGAACTTATTGCACATTCCCTCCTCCCTGCTCATTTTACCCCCTCCCCACCCATTTGTAAGTTAATAAGAGACACCGCGGAGATACAGAGGCACTGCTACCACAAGACCTCCCTGTTTGATGCCAAGCTGCACGATAAGCCCCAAAGGAATCATGTCTGTGCCCAAGAAAGCAGGTAGGGAAGCATCCTCACCTGACGCTCTGTGAAAAATTTAATAATTGTGGAACATGAACCAAAATTGGCATTTAACAAATTTTTTTTTCAGATATTAAAGGTAAGTTGTATTTGAATTAGAGTAAAGTAAAAATTAGTTTTGTGTGTGTATGATTTTACATTTCTAAATCAAAGTAAAATGAAAAAAATCCAAATTGGACAACTCAGTGATGTATGTACCCGAGGTAACACTTTATATTACAGTACAGTAACAATATGGTAATTATGTAATTGGGAGGTAATATTATGGTAATTCTGTGTGTTTTTTTTCTAAAGCCATTTCCATCTTGGTGATAACAATTGTAATAATGTAGTAATGAGGGGATAATATTATACCAATGCCATGTTATTTACAAAGTAATATCCAGCTTTTATCATGTTGTCACTGTAATATAAATGTTACACAGTCCAAAAATCGTGCCTTAGTTGAGTTTACAGACACGAACAATGTTAGTTTAGTTTCAAAGTGTCACGACCTGAGATGGTACATTATTCATCGCTTGTCAGTGTTTTATTACCTATTTATTACGTGTTTCCTATGTTGTTTATGAGATGTTATTATACTGTATCTCATACTGACCATCCCTGAAAGTCAACACGGCACCAAACATCCCTTCTCACCTTGGATTCTGCCAGGCTCATTAATCATGTCGACAAGTGTTGAAAGATTCTCTCTCCAAAGAGGTTATGTTTTCTTGTGCTGTCAATTCCCAAAGTCTCCTCAATGTCAAATCTGCAATTGCATTGCTCATATTTCCATCTCATTTCACTCTCTATGGGGCAACTGCCTCAGTCTGTCTCAAAGAGCTTCCATTGCTTCATTTTCATCCTGTCACCAGTTGCTCAATATGAAAGTATATTGTGCGTCTGCTGGCCTCTTTTGAATTTTTGTAATCCATGCTTAGTGTCCCAAATTCCCTCTCCAAATGTTGCTAATCCCTCCGAGCAGCCACAGCAATGAAGTGTAAAAATGTTGCGCCATAATTCACAACCTAAAATGCAAAACATCTCTTTTATACGCTAACCCAGCACCCACGGTATCTGCACTTTGACTTGTCTATAAGGCACTGGTACCACCAACAGTTTACTTTGTTACTATAATTATAATACATGAACAAACTGTACTAGTATGGTATTTTTGTCTGCGTAAAATAGAATGAATGTGATTGAATAACATTTTTAATTAACAGCAACAGTTTCTTTACTGAATTCCTCTAACTTTGACCATATTCCTTCCCATGTGTTTCATTCAATTCTATTCAATTTTATTTGTATAGCGCCGATTCATAACATTCATTATCTCGAGGCACTTTACATGTTGAGGTAAAGACCTTACAATTATCTCCTCCCCATCGCCATCTCACCCACGCACTCGCCATACAAATCCTTCACACTTGACATGGACCGGAGGGATTTGTACCACCTCCGCTTTTCACTACACTCTCACACTCTCCCTCCCTCTGATGTGCTGCCTCAGTGGGGCATTTTGAAACCGATCTGCTCAGATAAAGTAGCGATGTCCCACTGAGAGATGAGCCTGAGTCTGAGGGGATGGGAGAAGTTTACCTCAGGACTGCTCAACTCAAACCTGCCCCAGTGAAGCATGCAGATTTCCAGCAGTGCTGACCTTTGGGCCGGGCCAAAAATGTGCTCAGACGGATAAAAAAAAAAAAATCTAAATCCAACCTATCAATCTGACTGAAGAAACTTCATCTTTGATGGACTCAAATGTGGCTGTTTCACAGTTTTTACAAGTCTTTTTAATGGTCCCCTTAAATATTTTCATGCCTCACACCTCAGTTTTGCACTTGTCTCTCACCATGTCTCTTACATGTGTATCTCACTGTAACGTCAAGACGTCCATCTTATTCATGATCTGTTCATCTATTTGGGACTTTCCTGTTTGTCTCGCTGAGTGTGGACAGACATCTGAAGGGGTTTAACTCCAGAGCAACTGGGGAGCTGGCATCACCAGAACCCCCATATCACCTCACTTAAAGCCAGGCTGATATCTCACTCAGAGGTTAGCCGAGTGTTGTGGTTGCCAGAAACATCTGAATGTATTCTCTTACGTAATTCTGCTTAATGCCTTATTAATCCAACAAAATGCCACTCAGCTTGTCTTTCATCCATCTGTCACCTCACCTGCTGTGGGGAAAGGATGGGAAAGGAAGATAAATTACGTGATCTGTCATCTCACATCATTCTACTCTGTGATGCAGTTTCCAATGACAACTGCATGACCATTAATCTGTCTATTATTGGATCTGAAGTCTCAGTGGGGTCCAGTTCTCCAGATATCTGCATGTTCGGGCAGTTATCACATTTTCTGGTCTTAGTGGCTTTACTCCAATAATTGTATTTTGCATAATAGTTTCCTGCATAACACTTACATTCGCAATTCATTTGCTCATGGTATCATAGATATTAAAGGGTTAGTCAACTGTTTTCTTAAAAGCAAGCTATTTAGAAGTTGGCACACCCTGTGGAAACACTACACCCCTTCCCACATTCATATGAACTTCAGGCCAACATGATTCAGAGAACGCAACATCATCCGCTCAGTCACCTCCGATGTTTGCAGATGTGATACCACACTCCCATCTGTCCACCCTTCTTGTTGTGCCATGGGCATCCTCCCCTGCTGAGGGTCATGCTTGTTGGATGGATTATGTTACTTTCCTCATGCTCAAGGATGATACACTGCCCCCCACCTGGAAGAGCTGACTCTCTTCCTCACAAACCCAAGGACACAAGCAACACGATGTCAGTGTAGTTATGTGGACACCTAAGACACATTATTGACCAAGGCAAACCTCTTAAGCTTAACACCCTCCCTTCTCTTATGTGCACACAGGCAAATCTCATCTACAGATTGACAATTCATCTAAAGCAATCACTTAAACAACAAATAAAAAAGCTGAAGATTAAAATAATATATACATTCTTTATATTTACAAGAAAGCAAGTTAAAAGAAAGTTCTTCCTCCTTATGGCACTATAAATTCACCATGCTATCTCTTCAGATGTTAGTAATAATTATTATTAGACAAGTCATTCAGTTTTGGAATTCAAATTTTTGAATATCTGATTACTGCGACATGTGAGCAACCAACTAACATAGTTTCACAGTAATGTAATGCTGCAATTATCCAGCAGATGGCAGAGCCATTTAAAATTAAAAAAAAAACCTGTGTTGCATCATTTTGGCAACAGAAAAAGTACAAGTGTCTGATAGGTGAGTAAGAAGGATGGGTAGTTATTCCAGTTGTCTGTGTGAAACCGGAGAGGCGGTCACATTAACGTTGATGGCGTACGCAGGGGTGGTGATGAATGACAAACTGACCGGCCGGTTTTCTACGACTATCAGAACACACACACACACAAACGGTGACTTACAAATTGGAGGAGGAAGAAACGAACAGAGATGACACACCGTCCCACAACATGACAAACATGCCCTGGGCGGTGTGAAGTAACAGCATCATGTAGAAAGTATATTCTTAGAATGAGACCCATGCTGCTGTCGGTGTCCGTGACTTGTGTGCTTAACAAATGCAGGCTCGGGCCTATAGATTCCCCATTTGAAACCTAAACCTTCAACAGCCTGGGCGGAAACATCATGAATCAATGCTGAGCCGACATGGCACACATACTCCACTGTGATCTATTGTATGTTGAGAGCAGCAGGTGATTTACTAGATGAATGGCTGCATGACAGAGAAACTGATGAAGGGAGGGGTTCCAGAGAAAGATGAGAGTATTTAGTCTTGACACTGAATAGTGCAGTACATTTGATTTCATACAAGCCATTGTGAGAGGAATCTCTGAGGGGAGTCCATAAAACGTACATTTGTCACACAGCTGTGGTAAAATAACACGGTATTTCTTTTTATTACAGGAAGAAAAAACGGTGCTGTGGCAGAAGGTAAAGAGCAACATTAACTATTGGTGCTAGAATGGCTTCATTAATCAAAGATAATGAGATCAATTTGTTAAATTTGATTAATGGTGCGATGTAAATTCAGTCAACCACTCGTGATACAGTTTGAATGCAGTTCCCTCTAATTGTCTTATGTCTTCTGTCTGACAGAAATGCTGCCGCCATATGAGCCCAACGTCCCTGAACCGACCACCAGGGCTGATTACATGAAATGTAAGAGCTCCTGTACATTTTAAATGGTGAAGGTAAAATTAAGCCAGCATAGTCTTTAGTGTGCAAAAATAAACACCATGAGTTGCTGAGATATAATACAATTTTATTAGATTTGGAGAATATATATATATATATATATATATATATATATGTGTATATATGTGTGTATATGTGTGTATATATATATATCTCTTCTCTGCTGGCTATTTCTCAGACCTGTCATAAAGTGTGTGTAAAGCGAGGAAAATGTGTTACTAACAATCTTGCCAAATGTGAATGATTATGAGTTACTAGTTACTAATTAGGTGTGAAATTCAGCAACATTCTCTGCTCTGAAACGTTGGGGAAGCAATCAAACACACAAACATACACACATAAACGCTTGAGAAGGGACCAAAGCAGGTGAAGTTCGCTGTTCATCAGTGTTTGTACGGTATATAAATGTAAGTTTTATCGAATAACCTATGCAATCAAATTGCAGCTTTACTTATGGCGCTTTTTTATGCAGTTCTAGCAGGGCTCGACTCTACTTGTTTGGTTTTTTTTGCTTTTCTATTAGCAATAGACACTAAAATGTCACGCCGACGGACTGCCGACCACTGATTGGTCAGCGAAGTCCGACACAGGAATCAAACCGAACAATGCCGGACTGTAGGTCAGTTAAAAAGACTTACATTTTAACATACATTAATCTCCAACATTTAGCAAGGAAATTTCTAAAATCTTAATATTTAACAGAGGAGTCTGGTGTATTTAGCGACAGCACTGCCGAAAGCCGACAATCGTGATCCGAATCGCAACCCATTCAGCCATATTTAAATTCAGTGACAGAGTCTGTGCTCCGATTATGCAGGTCGTACTGAACAAATCTTTTTAATGAACTGATTCTAATGATTCAGTTCACTGAAAACAACAGCTTTCCTCGTCACTAGTTTGTATGTTTGTCCATCCATCCATCTTCTACCGCTTTATCCTGCTTTGTGCAGCCATGCTATGGCGACTCTGTCCACATTGAGGAGGTACTATAGTAATGGAAAACATGTCTGACACCAAACTAAGTAGAGCCGAGTAGTGCTAGAACTGTATGGTGGAAAAGCACCACTACAGTCCTGGTCTCTCTCTTTATCAGCAGCCCCTGCAGCCTGTTCTTCCTTCTGTTCTTCTGCACTTAATTTACTTTTCTTTCGGAATTTAATTAATCTGTTAGGGCTTTTTTACATTGAGGGAAGTCATATTTTTGCAACAGATATCTCAGTTATCAAGCAATCCAAAGGCCGTAGTGTCAGGGTAGATACCCACCTTACATCTTATTCTTTTATGCATTTTGTTCTCTCAGATTGGCTCGATCTCTCTCTGGATGACAAAACTGCGCAGAAACTGTTGTGGATTTCAGAGGGTGCGTCTAAAGTGGCTCGTACGACTGATGCCATCTGCCCTTACCCTAACAGGCCTGAGAGATATGAACACTCACCACAGGTAGGTCTGAACACTGGAAACAGCCTGAGCTCAGCAAGTACTCAATCTTCAGAGGGATGTCATGATGATAAAAAAAGTAATTATATATATTTATATTATATTATACATATTTCTAAATATTAGTTTATACTAATAAACCTAGTTATTCCTTTAGTTATTCACATTATTTTTGGGCAAAAACAGGATGTTCTGTTAACACATGAAACTAATTCTAAAAGTCATGAATACCCACTGTGTTCCTTCTCTCTGTTCTAGGTGCTGTGTAAGCAGAATCTGCTCGGCAATCGCGGGTATTGGGAGGTGGACTTCGAAGGATGGGTGGTTATTGGGATGGTCTGTGAGAGCGCACCCCGTAAGGGCCAGGAGGGGGCCTGTGGTCTTGGAGAGAACAGCGGCTCCTGGGGTGTGGGCTGGTCTGGGTCCTGCTACCAGGTCTGGCACAGTGGAGAGAATGTGGATGTCCAGCTCCCCGACTCGTCCACCATAGGAATGTACGTTGACCAGCCTGCAGGCATCATCCAGTTCCTCTTGGTGGTGGGAGAAGGTGAGAAGGAAGTGCGCGAGATTCACAAGTTCAAGTTCGACAGCCAGGAGAAGATTTTTCCCGGGTTCTGGATTGGCACAAAGTCCAATTTGCTTATTCGAAAAAAGGATCAGTGATGAGAGGGGGGTAAAGCCTGCAATCGGGGGGGGGGCGCTATCAAGTAGTGTACATTTAAGAAGGTGTCAAGAATGAGGTAAAGTTAGTGATGTTTGGGGAACAAGTGTCAAAATTGTAGGTCAGAACCAAAACATGCCATAAAATCTTTGTAGCTTGTGTTTGCTTTCTCTGGAGCATTAAGTACATAATATATCCAAATGGGCCTAATTATTTTATTGACAGTGTGTTTATTTATACATTTTATTTACTTTATGTAGAAAGTACGCAAAGTTGAGTGTTTTTAATAGTACAAGGTGCTATGCATGTTTGAGTGCAGCCTATGTATTTTTTTTTTTTTTTAAGTGTTAAATGTGGTCAATAAATGCAACTGTTGGAAAATTACTTACGCCACTTTTCTTTTTTGTTTCTAGTTCAGGAGTCTGACTTTGTTGAAGTGCTGATGTCCTCTAGAGGATTTTCAGTGACACTGCATGCTCACACACAATTACACCAGTCTTGATATCTTGGTGTTGCTCCTTTATTTGAAACAAAAACTTAATGGAACTTTTTTAATATCACATGTGAACATTTGTTCCATTTTTTTTTTTTTTTTTTTTTTAAATCAAACCATCCATCTCTCTCGCTCTCTCTCACGCACACGGTTTCTTTCTCATTCAATCAATTCAATAACATATCTGGAGAAAAACAAAAACAAATGTCCTCTATGATTCTGTATTGCTTTACAATCATACTATCAGTCAGTCATTCATTGGCAAAAGTAAAAGTACAAATAGGCATATTATGAGGAGGTGCTGGTGTCCTCCACTCACATTTTTTTAAAAGCCACAAGCTTCACGTTGAGTCAACCACTTCTTGAGATCCAATCCTAATGTAGTGTTTGGAGACATGTACTGTGAGATGTGTAGTAACAGGGCAGTGGTGTTGGGGGTAGTGTTGAAAATGTTATTAGTGTTCATATCAACATTACTTTTTCCATTACTCCTCAAAGTATGTGTCATTAATTAGGGTTAGTGAGAAATAAGTGGAGGTACCATCTTTTACGCCATTTCACAAACATCGGCCAACCCCCTCCGTGCCGTCACAACAGTGTCGCCCAGTTTTCCTTATCCACTGTAATTCACTCCCCTTAATCCCTTTCTCCTTCCGTCTGCTTGTCTCACTCGCTCAGTGCTTGAGGGAGAAGTCCCCTGTGTTGAGTCGGGGCCGTGGCAGGGCCCCAAACATTTCTGTTCCGTCAGTGGCTCCAGGTGCCAGCAGGGCTTTCATACTGGCAGCAATGTGCTCCAGGTCGGCACAGCCCACCTGAATGACAAACACAGAGTCAGAGCTCAACAGAGTCACGAGTCAGTTCTGATTCTTATTGCACATTCACTTAGAAAAAAAAAGTATTTTGTGAAATGCTGTTTGTAAAATATTTTCCTAGCATGACCTCACACAAATGACACGCATACTTTTATGGTCACATGAACTGATGGAGCCGTCGTGGCCATTTGCTGGTGCATCAGAATACTGAGCACTGAACTGTTTCTTTGTCTTGGACAGCATGAATTATGTCAGCACTACTGCAACAACATCACACAAAAACTCACTTCATTTATTCTTTCATTACCTAACCTAGAAACTAGTCACTCTTGTCATGGGGATGACAAAGCAGCAGCTTTTCAAAGTACACACTCTGATATCTGCAAAATACAGTAGAGGTCTTTATAGTTAAATAACATACTCACAACTTTCTACATTAAAACATTTTGGACCAACTTATCTCCAGTTGGCTGCTGAACATTTCTGCAGGATTTATTCAGTAAAACTCTTAAACTCATCTAAATGTAACCTTGTTTGACTGGCATCTTAACACTGGTGGCCACAGCCAATTCTCATATTGATGCGCCAGTGGTCAAAAATCCTGGATAACTAGAATAATGACAGTGATTATAATCTACTCATGTACTACTATGCATGGCACGGGGTGAAAAAAACCCATAAAATGATATCAGAACAGTTCCGGAAAACTGTACAATAAGTGCCACTGTTGTCTTCAGTCTGTAGAATAAGATGTGTATAGATCAAGACAATAATTGATCTAAAATTATATTTTGACACACCCTGTGGCTTTTTACAAATAATGCGCCGCCTGCGATTTGAAAAATGAACTTCACTATAAACATTATAATACCTGATAAATGCCTGACATAATTTTAATTTCAAATAAATCATCTGATTTAGTCTTAAAAGATTGAATATGCATTGAGTGTCCTTATTTTATCAGGATGAATTTTTCATCACAATAAACATATGTCTATTATATCTACTAAACACTAGTCTTTAAAAAATATTGCTCTTCTAAAGTCAGTTTAGTGTAAATTGTAGAGTGATTTAATGTGATCAACCGATGTTAACCTGCTGAACAGCAGCAGGACAGAAGAGCTAATTGTGATCTACATGGTTGCAATTTGAGCCATCCTTGAGAAACTAATGTCAACCAGCAGCTTTGTCCTTTGCGAAATGATCGTGTGTGTGTGTGTGTGTGTGCGCTCACCCGCTCGCCACTGTTGCCGTCTCCCTGAGCGGCTCGGTTTCCTCTACAGCCCCACACGGGCACAGATACAGGCAGCGAGCGGGCCAGAGCCATGGGGTTGGCATGACGGAACGAGTATACACTGTGACCCATGGCCATGCCACGAGATGGAGGAGGAGCATCTTCACTCAAAGAGCCTGAGGTGGACATTTAAAAGACATAATAATAATGGAGATGGGGCACAGATATTCTGTAGATACATGCAGCTTTTTTTTTTTAATTCTTACCATCTGTGCTCTCCTCCTCTCCATCAGATTCAAAGAATGGCTCGCAGTCCCGAGACAGAGAGTCCTCGTCCATAGAGAAAACACCTGAAGCACAACAATGACGTAAATATTCAGAATATAGTTGTAATTAAGACAAGGAAGAACAATTATCCAAATCGAGATTGTCTGATTTTCTTGGCTATAGAATTATTGCATCTCTAAAATAATCTTTGTTACTCCTCACCAGCACTTTCATTCCCATAGGTTTTCCTGTCATCCATGTCCTCCTCCTCTTCCTCATCTTCACACTCCTCTTCTAAATCCACAATCCCAGACCTCTGTCTCTCTCGCTCAGCCTCCAGCACACTCTTCTCCCTCTCCCTCTCTCCATTACCATTGGGCCCAGCACCCTGCCCAGTAACTGCTCCTGTGCTGTAGATTGAAGGGTAGCTTTGGGAATACAGTCTGCTGTTGGGACTGACTCCACCCACCCCACCATCTCCTGTAAAGTTCTGTAACAACAAACAATTCACCATATTATGGATGCGGGCATGTGGATGAGAACTATGTGTGCATGTGTTCAACACAAGCAGGCTACTTACCACCCTATGTCCAGTGTCAGAGGTCTGGTCAACCATCAGCTTGGCTCCCCTCTCCACCCCAACATGGCGTGTGTGCTTTTGGGCTGTTAGCATGGTTGTGGAGTGAAGCACACCAATGTCGTCTTTGTAGCGACACGCCGACTCTGCCAAAAGCCCCTGACCCCATACATTGTAGGAGAAGTCACACTTCCTCATCCCATCTCCACTGGACGACTGAAACTTTTTACAGGCTGTAAGTATGGCCAAGTCACAGCCTGACTTTTGGCAATATGTTTCTGCAGCGGAAAGTAGTGCCAGCCAGCTCTCTTTGTGGTTGTCTGGGATCTCAAGCTCGGATGTGTGGGTGATGGAGGCCATGATGGTGCTCACACAACTCACTTCAGTGGACTAACTATCTGAGAGTAGTTTTCAGTAGAGTTCAGACCAATCAGATTGTGTAGGCATCGGACTCAGTTTTTTAATGATGAATAACTTAGTCTGCCTTTGCCTAAACAGTTCAAGACTAACTTGAGTTTTGTTTCTTCTGTGTTGCTGGTGTTGGAATATTTTTTGTACTGGTGAAGAAGCAGGGGAGGAATAATGCTTTGTCAGGTAGAGAGGCACTGGGTGATTTTGAGATATTATATTATATTATATATAGAGATATGTGTGTGTGTGAATATAATTGTATATTATTTTTTTATAGTGACCAATTTATTTACACACTGAAGAGCCAGGGGAGAGAAAAGATGTTTCCAAGTTGCTGGTGATACCTAAGAACAATAGAAACAGAGAAGAGCAGGTTTCCTGTAAGACACCAACATCATTCACCTCCTGAGTTCACGTACGTCTGTCACTGAGCACAAAAAACATCCTCCAAACAAATCAGTACTCAGATGTCGCAGCCCCCACCCCCACTGTCCAGAGCTAACTACTGAAGCTACTGTAGCATGATAATGATCCCGTTCACGATGAAACCTCCTCAACTGCCACTCGTTTCTGCTTCTGTTCAAACTGCATGCTACAGACTTTCCAGCATAGACGACACTGCTGCTGCTGCTGCTGCTGCTGCTGCTGTTGTTGTTGTTGTTCTTCTTCTTCTTGTTGTTGATTCAGTCTTGTGTGCAACCGCTTCATGATGGAACCACACTTCACCTCCATTTTCAGGCACAGGAGCAGAGACGCGCAAGTACAAACAACAGTATCGTGGGAAGACGTTCACCTACCTGTCCTGTTTCCTTCTTCCACGTTAGCAGATGTTTATTGACCTTGAACTTTATTCGTTGTTTTTTTAAATCACACGGATTCTGTCTTCTCACACGGTTTCTCTCCCCTAGCTAGGCTCTGCACCAGCTTCAACTAAGCGACCGCTGGTTAAAGCTTTTCCGGCAAACCCTTTCACAATAAAAGCTTTTATTTCACCCCCCACTACTGGGTATAAGGTGTAAATATGTCTTTTGCTATAATAATGTAATAACAATTGAATAATACAATGAACTAACCTGTAATGAAATGTGTCCGTTGTCTTTACTTTATGAATAGGACTCCAGACGTCATGTGACTCAGTTTGCGCACACCACCATGTTTGCAGGAATTCTGGAAAGTTAACAGCACCAGTGCAAGTTTCAAGCTGTAAGAGTTCAGTATGCACTTTAAATCCACAGAAATAGAGCGATATCAGTGGTGTAGAGTGGTCAACTGAGGTGTGCATACAGGTTTATTTTAGGGATTGTATCGGTTAATATCTGTATCATAGTTTATTTTTTGCCAAAGGTTTGTGAAAGGCTTCCACCAATGATTTTATCACTTCTATACAATCATCTAAAACCAATATCATGTCAAACATAATCTGCCTTTTGACATATATAACTAACTAATGTAATGTTTTAATTTGAAAGGTGTAGTGAGCTCGTATCCGGGTTTGTTTCGGTCTTCTCAACTTGATACAGTTCTGACGTCACCTGTTTACTGCCTTCCAATCGAACCCACGTTGTACACGTGATCGAGCGGGCTCGTACTCCCTTGTTCTCGTGCACTTTGCCAACCCACCCAACAGCTGCTCACACACACACACACACACACACACAGGTACACAAAACAACTACAGACAATCACAACAAGTCAAAACAACTACAAAGTGATAACTAAAAATATACATACATTATACTATATTATACATATATTATACACATATATATATATATATACAAACTGACACTAAACAACTACAAAGACACACACAACAGCTACAAAGAGACACAGAGCAGTTACAAATACACACAAAACTACAAGAAGCACACACAAATACAAAAACATAGAGCAGCTATAAACAAAAAAACTACAGAGAGACATGACTATTACAAAGACACAACAGCTACAAAGAGACACAGAGCAGCTACAATTACACAAACAAGTATACTGTACAAAAAAACCCACAACAAAACAAATTACAAAGACATACAGAGCAGCAAAAGACAAAATACTGCAGAGAGACAATAACTATTACAAATCTCAAAAGTCTGAATTTTGACTTTAATCTCAGAATTCTGAAGGTGTTTTGTATGAAGGATGATTAAGGCCGCATATGATTTTTTGGAAACAAAATTTAAAAATGTAAAGTCCAAATTATGCCTTTAATGTCAGAATTTTGAGGGGGGAAAAGTCCTAATTCTGACGTCAGGCTTTTTTACATTTGGCCCTGCTAATCCTCTTCTGTACATTTGGTCCTCAAAACATTCTTGTTCTTGTGTTTTTTTCTTTTGGGTGGAACTGTGCTTTTCTCTCGTGAATGAATAAAGGAACAAAAGTGGTTTTGTGTTTTGTATAGGTTATCATGGTCATTTTCTCGAGGCACAAATGCTTGTACATGGCATCATCACTTCTTTAGCCCCTTGCGTCTCTTTGTATGGTGTGAATCCCACACCCTGGATTGTCATTTAGGTCATTTTCAACAAAAGGTGGTAAACTGTATTGCATGGGAACAAGCTCTTTCAAAGTCTAACAGCTAACAAAGGGGCCCTGCAGTAACGTAATACTTACCCATGCTCACGATACTTGCCACCTGATGTGGCTATCCTGTTTAAAACTTTGTTTTCATTATGCAATTATTGACTATTGAATACATTTTTGATTGTTGATGGATCAGAAAGATAAATCAATCACTTATTGCACCTAAACTAAATACAAAAATAAAAAAAGCAGGTGATATTTCAAGTGTTTTGTCTTTGTATGGACTAATATTTCTGTCTGGTATCATCTAAGGTAGTTATATCATTTGTTGCACAAGTTTCACTGTAATTTTAACTGTGTAATTATCCCTCAGTGATTATATACATCAGTGTTAAACACTCTTAATTCTTCCCAGGATTTTTATTCCTTGCTTTGTCTTCTCATTGGTTTTGTCAGTCCATGGTGTGTTATGTGTTTGTGTGGGAGTGGTCTAATATCCTTTTATAACCAAAAGTTGTATAAATATCTGCTTTGGACCGTTTTCAAACACACAGAAGAAACACAATACTCAGTCAGGATGTAAGTATATTTTTGCATAAAATATGCCAAAATGTTGTGTTATTACTCTGCTAATTTCTCTAGTTTAGCAAAATCAGACTATTGCATTGCATGTTCCATGTGTGTTCCAGGTTCTGTGTTTCAGGGCTTGTTGTCTTTATGCTGGTGCTGACGGCTGAGGCCAGAGTTGGGTAAGAAATCTCTATTTCATCTCCCTTGTTGCATTTGACCATCATGTTTTGAAATTAAAGTGCTCCTATACTATGCACTGTTATATTATCGCCTTAACGACTCAGATTAGTTTACAAATTTGCTAACGAAGATGAATTGATGACAATGAACTCACATTAGTAAAATGTGTAATTATTCTTCCTCAAATGCAATAAACTCGGCTGTACCCCCTTTTTCCTTAAATAATTGAATCTGTGTTCTTTTATTTACGTTTACTTTTGTACATTTTTGAAATTTGTAAATGAATGCTTCCAGGTTTTGTATATATGTTGAGCTCTTTTAAAGTGTTTATTATGTTACTTTATTTTGTACAGTGTTACATTTCTTTGCCTTATAACATTTTTAAAAAAGTGTATTCATCTGTATTTTGTTCAGTAGTATTTGAAGACAGTAATACATTATACCCGTTAATGCCCTATTTAAATAGTGTCCTCTCTTGTTTCTTGCAGGAACTCCTCTGAGTTGGAGTTCTGCACTGACACAAAGGAGTGCCTGCTGTACAAAGAACAAATTTGTAAGAATGACGATTATGAGGTCAGAGAAAAATCCTTTGACACCTTTACTGACTGAAACTACTGAAAGTGTACTTGACCATTTTTGCTCATGTGCACAGGTGCGTCACTACGAATCTGCAAAATGGGCTTCAACCAACATGACCACCACATTTGATTTGGCAGCATTTTCTTGTTTCCAATATCTGTTTAAGTACATCAGGGGAGAGAACGATGGGGGTTTGTACATCTGAGATACATACATTACTTTTTCTCCTTTTTACCCCCTCTACTCTCTCAGTTTTTGTCTTATTCTTCTACTGCTCAGGTGCTTCCCAAAAAAAATACGTTCTTCGATCTAATATAGTGTGTAGAAGAAAAAAAATAGATGCCACAAATAAATCTAGAAATCTTTAGATATATTTAGATATCTAAATAATGTTACGTTTGGAGTTGAAGAACCAAAGTCATTTCACTGGTTGTTTAATTCAAGTTCAGTATCACCACACTTAGAACTTTGAATACGAACATGCAAATCAATACTAGGCCAGCATTGTGATTTTACTGCAAGGTAAAAACAAATAGGGACACGGGTTTGGTGTTAATAACACAACTATACTTGGAATACAATTATTATGCAATTAATAGTGTTGCATTTGTATCAATAATAGTAAGCACTAAAAAGCCCTAAGGCTACTCTGAGGTGGTGGGAGGAGGGGCCCAAAATCAAATTCTGCTTAGGGTCCCATAAAGGCTTTCTCCGGCCCTGATAATAAATCATAATCCGTTGCCGATCAGTTCAAGCGGATAAAGAGCAGTTTTCTATATAAAAAATCATTGTATTTTCATTGATGCCACTCAAGTCTAAAGTTTTTTTTAATTAAATGATAACACAAACATTAGGCATTAGGTGGATATGCCAGCATGTACTTTGTCATTTATTTATTGTATTCCAACCGCAATAATGTCCCAGGTGAATTTGATTCCAACAAAAAAAAGTGAATATTACACAGAGATGAATGCAATTTTTTTTCATCATCTGTTTGACATTGGGTCAAATATGCTGCGACACAACATTTCAATTATAATTGTGATCAGAAAGTAGATACTGTTAGAGGCAACTACATATGGTATATTGTGTATATTTATCACATGCGTTGTGTGCAGTTTATGTTTCTAATGTGATTCTTGTGCCGTTGTGTTGTTAGGGCATAACATTGAAATGACATCGCCCGTTGTGATGACAATACCTGAAGTCAAGTATACATTTCTGGGGATAGGTATGTACGAGATGAGTTTCTTGCTGCCATCTGAATATCAGATGAATCCCCCAAAGCCTACGGATTTACGCGTAAGTTTCTGTTGCCCTTCAGTCATTGTTTCGTTGACATGTTTGAGCTGATTCTGTGACATCTACCAGAAGCTTTTTCTAGCAAATGATTAAAATTGACTTGCAGGTGTACATCAGCGAAACACCGGACAGGAAAGTGTACGTAAAGAACTACAGTGAATTCTTCTGGAAAGACACTGACGAAATGCACGCAAATTCTCTGTCCAACAAACTTGATTCAGTTGGTGCAAACTTCAAAAGACAAGCTCACCACGCCGCTGTGTATAACTAGTAAGTCATTCTCCCATTGATCATTGAAAAAGTTATTTGGTGATAACGATCAAATATGTAATACATTATGACGTGAATGTATGTTGTTTTTTTTGCAGTCCATTTTCAATGGATAAAAAACACAACGAGGTGTGGTTTGTCGCTGAGGGGGAGCCGGTGTGTTTCAGTGAGGACTGAACTGCTGCAGCTGGACTTTGTGTCCTGTGACAACGAGGATTCGGGAAATGTAGATGATCTATTCTAGATGCACCATATTAATCATGACATGGAGCCAAATGTTCAATAAAGTTCTGCTTATTACATCACATTAGATCATCACGCCTTTATTTACAAAAGAGGAGATTGTTTTATATACTTTCGTACACGCTGCTGTCAAGGTGTCATGTCCAAATCTGCTGTCACCACCTTTATGTCCACACTTATGAATATCTCTTGAGGAGAGCACTGGACTACTGCCCCTTAGTGGTCACAGAGAAGAACTGCACACACACACACATCAGCAGATCAGGAACAAGCAGCAAGACTAACGTTCATGAAAGCCAAAGGTGTGACCCTGTGACCCTGAAAATAAAATGGATGGCTGGAGAGTGTGTGTCTTAACTGACGCTCATTATTGATAAATGAGTTTGAACTGAATTATTATGAATAAAAAATAATAACAAACAGGAATATGAGGACATTTCAGCACAACATTAATATCTGTAGATGTTCTCTTGAATTTGAACAGCAGCTGGCTGCAGTTGATACGAGTATTCCTATATGTTAACCTTAATGAAAGACCAAGTGGATAGTTTGGAAATGATCTGATGGAATATAATACACCAGATTTCACCGATTCTCTCACAGAGTTAAGGTGTGATGAAGCCAACATTTTCTCTAAGTTTATGATCATTAATCAGGTCAAGAAAACTCTACAAACTGATGATAACGGAGGCCAAGAAAACACCAGTTACTTCTAAAATGACTCTTTCAGAGAGGTTGTTGGAAAAAAACCTGGGATGCTGTGGTGGTGACTCTTATTCTACAATGTTTTGGGGTTAATTATTTATTCACTAAACAATAACTTGAAACCATGAAATAATTGGAGGAGAGGTATTTGTTAGATGAGGAGTCTATATTGTATTTAGTGATATCATGTCATTTACAGGTCTAATCTAAAGCCAGCTGCTTTATGTGTTCAGAAACTGGAACAATGCAGTCTCGTCCAAGGCGGCAATTTATTCCAATTCTGTTTTGAAAAATTGGCCACTCCCTCAGACCTGTTATATTTTTGTGTACTCTTGTCTTCTTTCAACAATATGAAAGATCAATGTCCTCCAATAGTAGTTCTGTATGTCACTTGTTTGCCAAGACATAACAAAGCAGTATATAAAGTATACCTAAAAAAGTATATCTATATATATATATATATATATATATATATGCTGCAGGGAAGAGTGTCAAAGAGGGTGACATATAAACCACCTGACTATTTTCTGGTCTTGTTCTATTCTTGTAGATTTTTAGAAGAGTGTTCACCAAACTTTAGAGGACTGACTTTATGAAACTTTTGAGACAGGATTTTAATGACTAATTCACTCAATTCCCTCCGCTTGGTTTGTGTTATTTAAAGTTTTATTTATTATTTTTCTTGGCTCGTGTATTATTTCCAAACCAGATGATGATGACAACTGCACAGATGAAAATAATAAAGTTATTTGAATATTAATTGAAGTGATATATCAGATGGAACTGTTTAAAGCAAATGACTTTATCAGGTTCAGGATGCCTTGGGCAGTCATTACAGGATGTTTACACTAGCTTTGGTAAAATTCATGGAACATTTGAAGTTGAACCAAACGGAAAAGTAAATACAGGTACACGGACGCTCTTCTGCGCTCAGCAGTTATTAAATTAGCTTCATGTTGGTTTTAGTTCATTAAAAAGTGATGTCATGTGAATTAGTTCACGTAATTATTATATTCAAGGTGCACAAGTATGTGCCTATATTCGACTGAATATTAATTTGAACAGAATGTATATTGTTCCAGGTGTTTCCTGCAGCTATTTGACCCGCCATTAAATATTTGTTCTCTCCTACGAAATTGGAACATTTAAGGTTTGTTTACCTTGCAGGTAAACACCTGGAACAATATACATTCTGTTCAAATTAATATTCAGTCGAATATAGGCACATACTTGTGCACCTTGAATATAATAATTACGTGAACTAATTCACATGACATCACTTTTTAATGAACTAAAACCAACATGAAGCTAATTTAATAACTGCTGAGTGCAGAAGAGCGTCCGTGTACCTGTATTTACTTTTCCGTTTGGTTCAACTTCAAATGTTCCATGAATGACATGTAATGTTTACCTTCTAGTTAAATTAATCAAAGAAGTTAATATTATTGATGGTTTAAGCAGTTCCCAGTCTGTAGAAAACAATACTACCTTTTTATTAATTTACTTAACTCCCCAGTTACTTCTCGCAATAATGGGAGAATCATTTTCCAAATTTAAGCAGAAAACATATGATAAACCACACTAAACATACAATATGTTTACAGACTTTTTTTTTTTTCAAATGTCCTCCCCTTGGTTGAAACATCTCTGTTTCTGGTTACTTATTCTTATCACCAGGGGGTACAAAATGTATCCCTCCTTCTACTTTTGATTAATATCAGCTTCCCTTATACAAAACCAAGAAATATGTGACACAGGAGCTTCAGAAGTCAAATAAAGACAAAAAACACTGCAACTCTGTGTACAATTTTGATTCCACTGTGATATATAGAGCTTTTCAGAATGTCACTGCATTTTTTAAACGCTAAAATGTGATTTCGTATAACTTCCAACAGCTATTCTTTTGAGGACTCTGCATTGACTTTCATTCATTTGGAGCCTGACCTCTAACCTTAACCATACTTTCCATTCTTCCTTCTTTAAATGATCAATACAAGTTAATAATTTTCATTTCATATGTTCATATATAAACTGTAGTTATATGAACATATTAAATGAAAATGATTAACTTATATTGATCATTTAGCTCATCATGTGTGTCCTTCAGATGTGGGCGGACAGATGAGTTTTTGTCCAGATGAGCTCTCACTCATCTGTGAGAGCTCATCTCACTCATCATGCAGTGGTTGTTTGGTTTCTCCAATGTGAACTTCAGTATAATCCTCATTACGTTGCACTGCATAAACTACATTGCTCTGTTTTTGCCTTGGGGTTTTGTCCTTTGCATCAGCGAGTTTCTTCTTTCTCTTTAAGTGATGCAGGGTTTTAAGTGCTCAGGATTTAGGACCAGGGAAAATCTGTCTTTCTGTAACAATGTCTGTGAAACAATGTCTTTTCAGCAATATCTGCTGTCCTTTGTGGAAAGAAGATAAAGATATGGAATATCTTCAATCTGGATTATGTGTATTAAAATGAAATCTATTCAATTAAATTTCAATTTGGGACTTCTATCAAATATGTAATAGGCCTTGTTAAGTTGTTTGCAAAATTAGATAGATAGATAGATAGATAGATAGATAGATAGATAGATAGATAGATAGATAGATAGATAGATAGATAGATAGATAGATAGATAGATAGATAGATAGATAGATAGATAGATAGATAGATAGATAGATAGATAGATAGATTTGTCAGGGCTTGTTGTCTGTCTGCTGCTGCTGACAGCTGAGGCCCAAGTTGGGTAAGAAAACTCAATATAATCATCCTTTTAACAGGTTGCTGTATTTGACCATAACAGAGGTTGCTCTGAAAATCTAGATGTCAAAGGTGATTAAATTGAAGAAAACTTAACATCTGCATCAGTGCCATTTTTAATATTTCCCATTATAATTTCACAGATACAGCTCTCTGCCTTTCTGTGCTGAGGCAAAGCAGTGCTTACTGTTTAATGTGATCTGTAAAACAGATGATTATGAGGCGAGCCCCAAAAAAATAAATGTTTAAACACTTCAGGTTCCTGACACTTTTTAAAAACCCACTCCACTATGTTTTCTTTGTGTCCCAGGTGCGTCGTTATGAATCTGTCAAAGTAGCTGCAACAATAGTGAGAGCCTCAACCCTGGAGGATGCACAGATTATTGGATACCCACGATTACTTGCCTATTTTAACGGTTCCAATGACATGGGTACATACTCATGTGTCTCATTTATTTATGAAATGACTTGACATAAAGATGTTGTCATGAAAGAGTGGCTTGTGCACAAGGATAAGTATGTGTGAGAACACTCAACACAAACCTGCACACAAAACAAACAATAACAGAAACAACTATGTAACAACAACAATAATTGAGTAAAATTGTTTTAAAGCTCCAAAAACAACCACCATAATGCAAAGATCAAGCATGTTTGTTCATGTCATTAGAATTATTGATCTGAAATTTTAAAATGTCATTATTTAGGAGTAATCCTGCAGTAGCTCCTGCTTTAGTGATAGTAACTCACAAGAAATCTGGCTACTTAATACAGTTACTACTCCTACTGATAATTTGGTAAGCGTATATACACACACACACGTATATATATATATATATATATATATATATATATATATATATATATATATATATATATATATACATTTATATTATTCAGAAACAAAATACCAAAGAGCACTTTAAAAATAATGTATAATATAGTTGTCAAAGTATTTTTGTCTAGTATGTTTGTGTTGATTCTGTGACATTTACAATAGGCTCTGATAAATAAAAGAAGTTTTCTTGCAGGTGTTTTTCATGCAGTCACCAGCTGTAACAGATTATGTAGCGTGATATCATGGATGGAATACAGACATCACTATTAATACACAGGGCAACTCAAAATGTTTTACAAGGGCAGAGAAATACATTAAGAAAATCATAGATTAAAAGTGACAAAGTGCATTTAAAAGACAAGAATGAATCGATAAGTAAGATGATTTTAAGAACTTAAGAAAAAGCTGCAGTAAATAAAAATGTTTTCAGGTCTGATTTAAAGGGACAGGGAGCAGGAAAGGTAGGGTAGGGCTTCTGAGTCTCTCTCACTCTCTGTCTCTGTCTCTGTCTCTGTCTCTCTCTCTCTCTCTCTCTCTCTCTCTCCCTACACATTTTAAAGGGTGATTCCACCAAAATACCACTTTCTCTAAATAAGGCATGTCCAAAGTGTGGCCAATCACGGCAGATTTTGTACGGCCCGCAGCTTCAGTTTTTTAATGTATTATTTATGGCTAGGGAGGGACTTGGACAAAATTTGGTGTGATGTGTTGCCTCGATTAGCTCAGCTGGTTAGAAATTGCACTTTGGAATGAGGGTCCAGGGTTGTAAACCAAACTCTTTTTCTTTTCTTTTTTCACTCCTGCCGATGTGGTTACATTGACATTTAAAAATGATAATGATAATGAAAATTAAATTTTAAATAAACTGCATTTGTAACTTGTATCTCTGCACCTCTATATCTTGTATCTCTGCAAAGCATTTGAACACTCTAACTATGACTTTTTGTCTGATTTTGGATGTCATACTAAACTATGACTTTTTCTTCTCATGTTGGACATCTTACTAAACTATGACTTTGTTTATCTCATTTTGAACGTTTTCAACAAAAAATGCCAACTCGCACCTTTTCAAGGCGAGCTCTTTCCTCCCATTATCCCAGAGTTGTCGATGGTGAAGTTGAAATCGTAATGACGCAAACAAATGAAAGCACACACACGATGGAGAGTTTTAGTTAGGTTTTCGGAAGTTGTTTTATTTGCTATTGACGATTTTTAATTTGGTTTTGTTGTTTTTGAAACACCCAGACAGACACACACATATGTCGTAGAATGTTTTGAGTCGTGATGCGACGTTCTTATCCACTGGACTATCTTCAGTGCTGGTGATGCTGCCGACAGGGACAGAGGACCACATGAAAATAGTGAACTGATGAAGGATCAAACAATTTGTCCTCGTAATTCAATGGTTACATTTTTTAAAAACGCTGACCATGATGAGAAACCAAGAAATTCAGAATAAGGGCATGAAGACAAGTATATCAATCCACCAGAGGTTGACTTGTATCTCTGAGGTTATGTATTCTAATCTTAAAAAAAGTCCCCAAGAAGTCATACGTATGACTTTTCGTATGTCGTCCATAATGTGACAAAAAGTCATAGTATAGTCAGTCATCATCTACCGCTTTATCCTCCGCCAGAGGGTCGCGGGGGGTGCTGTGCCAATCTCAGCTACATCGGGCGATAGGCGGGGTACACCCTGGACAGTTCGCCAGTCCATCGCAGGGCCACATACAGATAGAGACAAACAACCATTCACTCTCACACTCACTCCTATGGTCAATTTAGAGTGTCGAATTTACCTATCCCCACATTGCATGTTTTTGGACTGTGGGAGGAAGCCGGAGAACCCGGAGAGAACCCACGCTCGAACCCGGGTCTTCTCGCTGCAAGGCGAGAGTGCTAACCACTACACCGCCGTGTGGCCCCCTCATAGCACAGTATGTTGTCCAAAATGTGACAAAAAAGTCGTAGTATAGTATGTCTTTGAAATTTTGACAAAGAAGTCGTAGTATAATATCTCTTTGAAATTTTGACAAAGAAGTCATAGTTAAGTATGTCATCGAAAATTTGACAAAAAAGTCATTCATTTAGTATGTCGTCCAAGATCTGACCAAATAGTCATACTATGCTGTCCAAAATTTTGACAAAAAAGTCATAATTTAGTATGTCGTCCAAAATGTGACAAAAAAGTCATAGTATAGTATGTCATCGAAAATTTGACAAAAAAGTCCAAAATGTGACAAAAAAAGTCATACTTTAATATGTCGTCCAAAATGTGACAGTATCTTGTCCAAAATGTGACAAAAAAGTCATACTTTTCTTGGAAATGTCGTCCAAGATCTGACCAAATAGTCATACTATGCCGTCCAAAATGTGACAAAAAAAGTCATACTTTAATATGTCGTCAAAAATGTGACAGTATCTTGTCCAAAATGTGACAAAAAAGTCATACTTTTCTTGGAAATGTTGTCCAAGATCTGACCAAATAGTCATACTATGCCGTCCAAAATGTGACAAAAAATCATACTTTAGTATGTCGTTTAAAATGTGACAAAAAAGTCATACTTTAGTATGTAATCCAAAATGTGACAAAAAAGTCATAGTTTAGTATGTCGTCCAAAATGTGACCAAAAAGTTGTAGTATAGTATGTATTTGAAATTTTGATAAAGAAGTCATAGTTTAGTATGTGGTTGAAATTTTGACAAAGAAGTCATAGTTAAGTATGTCGTCCAAAATGTGACAAAAAAGTCATAGTATAGTATCTCTTTGAAATTTTGACAAAGAAGTCATAGTTTAGTATGTCATCGAATATTTGACAAAAAAGTCATTCATTTAGTATGTCGTCCAAGATCTGACCAAATAGTCATACTATGCTGTCCAAAATTTTGACAAAAAAGTCATAATTTAGTATGTCGTCCAAAATGTGACAAAAAAGTCATAGTATAGTATGTCATCGAAAATTTGACAAAAAAGTCCAAAATGTGTCAAAAAAAGTCATAATTTAGTATGTCGTCCAAAATGTGACAAAAAAGTCATAGTATAAAGTATGTCATCGAAAATTAGACAAAAAAGTCCAAAATGTGACAAAAAAAGTCATACTTTAATATGTCGTCCAAAATGTGACAGTATCTTGTCCAAAATGTGTCAAAAAAGTCATACTTTTCTTGGAAATGTCGTCCAAGATCTGACCAAATAATTATACTATGCCGTCCAAAATGTGACAAAAAATCATACTTTAATATGTCGTCCAAAATGTGACAAAAAAGTCATAGTATAGTATGTCTTTGAAATTTTGACAAAGAAGTCATAGTTTAGAATGTGGTTGAAATTTTGACAAAGAAGTCATAGTTTAGTATGTCCTCAAAATTTTGACAGAAAAGTCATTTAGTATGTCGTCCAAAATGTGACAAAAAAAGTCATAGTATAGTATGTCTTTGAAATTTTGACAAAAAAGTCATTCATTTAGTTTGTCGTCCAAAATTTGACAAAAAAGTCATACTTTAGTATCTCGTCCAAAATGAGACAAAAAAGTCCTACTTCAGTATCTTGTCCAAAATGTGACAAAAAAGTCATACTTTAGTATGTCGTCCAAAATGTGACAAAAAAAGTCATACTTTAGTATGTCGTCCAAAATGTGACAAAAAAGTCATAGTCAAGCATGTCGTCCAAAATGTGACAAAAAAAGTCATAGGTTAGTATGTCGTCCAAAATTTGGAAAAAAGACATACTTTAGTATGTCGTCCAAAATGTGACTAAAAAGTCATAGTTTAGTATGTCGTCCAAAAAATGTGACAAAAAAGTCATAGTACAGTATGTCGTTGAATTTTGACAAAAAAGTCATAGTTTAGTATGTCGTTTAAAATGTGACAAAAAAGTCATACTTTAGTATGTCGTCCAAAATGTGACAAAAAAGTCATAGTTTAGTATGTCGTCCAAATTTTGAAAAAAAAGTCAAATTATAGTATGTCGTCCAAAATGTGACAAAAAGTCAAATTATAGTATGTCGTTTAAAATGTTACAAAAAAGTCATACTTAAGTATGTCGTCCAAAATTTGAAAAAAAAGTCATAGTATAGTATGTCGTCCAAAATTTGACAAAAAGTCATAGTATAGTAAGTCGTCCAAATTTTGAAAAAAAAGTCATTGTATAATATGTCGTCCAAAATGTGACAAAAAGTCATAGTATAGTATGTCGTTTAAAATGTGACAAAAAAGTCATACTTTAGCATGTCGTCCAAAATTTGAAAAAAAAAGTCATAGTATAGTATGTCGTCCAAATTTTGAAAAAAAAGTCATAGTATAGTATGTTGTCCAAAATGTGACAAAAAGTCATAGTATAGTATGTCCCTTCTAAACTAGCAATCGTGGGTTCAAGTCCCATCATTGACAGCCCGATGGCATTCTAGTATGTCGTCCATAATGTGACAAAAAGTCATAGTATAGTCAGTCATCATCTACCGCTTTATCCTCAACCAGAGGGTCGCGGGGGGTGCTGTGCCAATATCAGCTACATCGGGCGATAGGCGGGGTACACCCTGGACAGTTCGCCAGTCCATCGCAGGGCCACACACAGATAGAGACAAACAACCATTCACTCTCACACTCACTCCTATGGTCAATTTGGAGTGTCCAATTTACCTATCCCCACATTGCATGTTTTTGGACTGTGGGAGGAAGCCGGAGAACCCGGAGAGAACCCACGCTCGAACCCGGGTCTTCTCGCTGCAAGGCGAGAGTGCTAACCACTACACCACCGTGTGACCCCCCCAAATAGTACAGTATGTCGTCCAAAATGTGACAAAAAAGTCATAATTTAGGATGTCGTTTAAAATGTGACAAAAATGTCATACTTTAGTATGTCGTCCAAAATGTGACAAAAAAAGTCACACTTTAATATGTCGTCCAAAATGTGACAAAAAAAGTCACACTTTAATATGTCGTCCAAAATGTGTCAAAAAGTCATAGTATAGTATGTCGTCCAAAAAGTGACAAAAAATTCATACTTTAGTATTTTGTCCACTATTTGAAAACAAAGGCCATGTCACAGATGCTGCAGTGGCCTAAACTATCACCCTCCTAAACCAGCAATCATGGGTTCAAGTCTCAGCATGGACACCCCTGTTGCATTTTTGTTTGTTGTCCAAAATTTTACAAGAGAGTCATAGTATAGTATGACGTCCAAAATGTGACAAAAAAGTCATACTTTAGTAAGTCGTCCAAAATGTGACGAAAAAGTCATAGGTTAGTATGTCGTCCAAAATGTGACAAAAAAGTCATACTTTAGTATGTCGTTTAAAATGTGACAAAAAAGTCATACTTTAGTAAGTCGTCCAAAATGTGACGAAAAAGTCATAGGTTAGTATGTCGTCCAAAATGTGACAAAAAAGTCATAGTACAGTATGTCGTTGAATTTTGACAAGAAAGTCATAGTTTAGTATGTCGTTTAAATATGACAAAAAAGTCATACTTTAGTAAGTCGTCCAAAATGTGACGAAAAAGTCATAGTTTAGTATGTCCTCAAAAGTTTGACAATAAGTCATAGTATAGTATCGCTTTGAAATTTTGACAAAGAAGTCATAGTTTAGTATGTCATCGAAAATTTGACAAAAAAAAGTAATGAAAGTAATTCATTTAGTATGTCGTCCAAGATCTGACCAAATAGTCATACTATGCTGTCCAAAATTTTGACAAAAAAGTCATACTTTTCTTGGAAATGTCGTCCAAGATCTGACCAAATAGTCATACTATGCTGTCCAAAATGTGACAAAAAAAGTCATACTTTAATATGTCGTCCAAAAGTTGACAGTATCTTGTCCAAAATGTTACAAAAAAGTCATAGGTTAGTATGTCGTCCAAAATGGGACAAAAAAGTCATACTTTAGTATGTCGTCCAAAATGGGACAAAAAAGTCAGAGGTTAATACAGTATGTCGTCCAAAATGTTACAAAAAAGTCATAGGTTAGTACAGTATGACGTCCAAAATGGGACAAAAAAGTAATAGGTTAATATGTTGTGCAATATGTGACAAAAAAGTCTGACTCCTGTCCAGCTAAGCGTATAAATGCAAGAAAACCTGTTTCTCATATCAGTGATGCACTGTACATATTTATATATTTATATACATCTACAGAGTTTATTAGCGTGTCCCGTGTCTTCAGTTATTTGTATATGTCTGTATACTTATCCTTATGTGTGTGAATAAACTGGAACTATTTACGCCTTTTTCATTCAAATGTATATTTGATTTGTTAAAATGTACAGGTGTCCCTGAAGGTATTTCACCCCCCTCTACCCCACCCACCCCTACAGAAAATAGCATACAGTCAAACGTGTTTTTCATATGAGTAATATCAAATTTGTATTTTTCATACAGTTTATTCAGGTTAGTGGCCAATTTTTCTAAACTGAATTGGAAAAAATTGCCCCCTTGGACGAGACTGCAATGTTCCAGTTTTTGAACACACTGACACAGCAAGAGTACTGAAATGTATACGTCGTGTGTTTATACACCGTGTGTCAGCGCATGTTATGTGCGTGTAGCAAAGAAAGCACAGGATCTCCACATGCATCATAAGGATGCAGACATATACCAAAATAACTCCGTCTTCCGTCCTCGTTTGGAGCAAAACTTCCACAAAATTCA
Source organism: Solea solea (assembly GCF_958295425.1). Classification (NCBI taxonomy): domain Eukaryota; kingdom Metazoa; phylum Chordata; class Actinopteri; order Pleuronectiformes; family Soleidae; genus Solea; species Solea solea. Next base: position 12,270,940 of record NC_081149.1, read on the forward strand.
ACTTGTGCTAAAGCAATAGCTAGCACTGTAGACGTGTTTGTAGCATCAGACATGTGACTTTATTCAGTGGTGGATGGAATTAAGAATATAAATAACGTAACCACACTACCATATACCAAGCTGGTCACATCTTACTACAAAGGTGTTTCCTTCCATGAATGATAATTTTATTGGAGGTCAGGTGATCTTAACCACAGATTGCTGGACCTTCAGAGCAACACAGAGCTACATGACTCTCTATGACTTTTCTTCTCTTTACAGTTAGCTTCCAATTGACTGGTTATTGTTACAATTGTATTGTTAAAAAAAATATTTCAATTTGAGGCCTCAGTGTGGTACATTGCAAACAAATGATGGACATTTGTTTGTAACCCTGAACACCATGTCGACAATCGAAATGGGAATAAAAGTATTTAATGAGTAATCATGACGTAAAAACCAAGGATCTAAACTAGACAGATCAAAAAATGGCAGACCCATCTGCGCTCAATGAAAGAAAAAAAAGATTGAGAATAGCATAGAATTATAACGTTAAAATTGAAAATCAATGGGCCATATATATATAATCCCTAAACACCATTTCTATTTGGAAAATGATCCTATGAGCTAATTGAAACTTTACATTTGTGTCCCAGGATTTATTTTTTGTCTGCTGGTATTGACAGCTGAGGCTAGAGTAGTGAGTAACAGAGGTTGCTCTGATCTGTGATTATAATTTCACAGACACAGCTCTCTGCCTGTCTGTTCTGAGGGAAAGCAGTGCTTACCATTTGATGTGATCTGTGAAATGCTTACGAGATGATATAAATAAATATAAAAAGTTAATAAAACAAAAAGTGTGCTTTCAAAAACTCCATCCACCATGTTTTCTTTGTGTGTCCCATTTGTGTCACTATAAATCTTTAAACCTGGTTGCAACCATAGTGAAATCCTCCACCATGGCTGATGCATCGATTAAGGGATTCCTACGATTACGTGCCTATTTCAATGGTTCCAAATGACAAGGGTACGTACTCATGTGTCTCATTTATTTATCAAATACCTTTCATGAAACTGGTTTTCTCCTTGACATGAAGATGTTGTCATGAAAGAGTGGCTTGTGCACAAGAATAAGTATGTGTGAGCACAGAACACAACACAAACAATAAGAGAAACAACTATGTAACAATGACAATGAGTTCCTGCTTTAGTGAGAGTACCTCATAAGAACTCTACAGAAATGGCTTACTACATCATATACTTACCACTCCCAGCTGAATATCAGCAAGATCCCCCCACCCCTCATATCAGTGATACACTGCACATTTATAATTTATACAGTTTTATTCAGTTAATGCAGGGGAGTGGCCCATTTTTTCCTGATCAAAAATGAAATAAATAGCCGCCTTGGACGAGACTGCAATGTTCCAGTTTTTGAAACACACGGACACAGCATTCATTCACAATGTAAGTATATTTCCTGATTTTCTTGGACAACAAAAGTAATAAGAGGTTTTGTGTGTGAATTAAGCTGAACTTTTTTGTCTCCCCTCTTTTAACTGAATGAAGAAAAATATCTTATGAGATGATTGAAACTTTACATTTGTGTGTCCCAGGATTTATTTTTCAGGGCTTGTTGTCTGTCTGCTGGTGCTGACAGCTGAGGCTTATGTTGGGTAAGAAAACTGAATTTAATCATCCTTTTAACAGGTTGTTGTATTTGACCATAACTTATGGAGTAACAGAGGTTGCTCTGAAATCTAGGTGTCAAAAGTGATTCAATTGAAGAAAACTTTGGCTCCATAACTCAGACTAACATCTGCATCAGTGCCATTTTTAATGTTTCCCTTTGTAATTTCACAGATACAGCTCTCTGCCTGAGTGTGCTGAAGCAAAGCAGTGCTTACTGTTTAATGTGACCTGTAAAACAGATGATTATGAGGTGAGTGTCTCTCAGCAAAATAAAAATAAACCTTTAAACACTTCAGGTGCCTGACACTTTTTAAAAATCCACTCCACTATGTTTTCTTTGTGTCCCAGGTGCGTAGCTATGAATCTTTCAATGTAGCTATAACAATGGTGAGAGCCTCAACCCTGAAGGATGCACATATTATTGGATTCCAACGATTACTTGCCTATTTTAACGGTTCCAATGACATGGGTACGTACTCACATGTCTCATTTATTTGTGAATTACCCTTCACAAAACTGATTTTGGATATGTTTTGACTTTTGTCTGCTCCTGTGTTTATTATGTGATTCAAGTTTTTGAAAATTTAAAAACAAAAAACATTTCAATTGTCTTTCTTTAGGAGTAAGCATGGACACAGTAGCTCCTGCTCTTGTGTCAGTACCTCACAACAAGGAATCTGACTACTACATACAGTTAGCACTCCCAGCTGAATATCAGGGAGAGCCCCCCATTCCTACTGATAATTTGGTAAGTGGTATGTATATATATATATATATATATATATATACATGTATATTTATGTGTCATAATTGTTATAATTATGTTTGTGTTGATTCTGTGACATTTACAATAGGCTCTGATAGATAACAGAAGTTTTCTTGCAGGTGTTTACTGCTTATTCAATGCCCGCAACATTTTATGTAGCGGGATATCAAGGAAAGAAAACAGACCGAAAAGAACGAAAGATAATTGAGAGTCTGTCTCGTGACCTTGACTCTGCTGGTGCAAGCTACATTAAGGAATACCACATTTCTGCTATATACAACAAGTAAACAATTACTCACTCATAATCCCACAGAATAATGAAGAGAAAAAGTAAACATTTGAATATTTGGTGATGATTATATACTTTCTCCCTCTCTCTCTCTCTGTATTTGTGTGCATTCATTTCAGGCCAGGGCCAGAAGGAAAAATGTACAATGAGGTGGCGTTAATTGCTTCGGGTGAGCCTGTGTGTGAGGATTGAACATGGGAGTCCTGCAAGTACAACATAAATGATCAGCTGTGGTAGCTGGGATTTTTGTTTCACTACTGCTTCAAGTCATTATGTGTCTTATACATAACCTTCCAGTGACGACCCAAATAAATAACTTTATATGGACCAAATATACCACAGTGATGATGGTTTTAAACAAGTTTGTTTGATGGTTTCCTGTCCAATAAAGTTACCTTTCAATGGTCATTTCTTGTTGTGATTGTTTTTGCTGATCCACTTCAATGGATTCATTATAAATGTATCAAAGCATCTGGCTTTGCAATCAAAATAAGGCCTGTAAAGTACTTGATATCACAGTCACAAAACTGCTGGTCTGAAACATGTTACACAACACTGTAAAGTCACTGCTTCAGTTGCAATGAAAATGCTAGCTAGCTAGATGGAGCTTTATCAAGATAACACCTTTTTTTTTCATTCAAATGTATATTTGATTTGTTCCACGACGCAGGTATATCTGCATGTACAGTCAAACCGGTTTCTCATATCAGTGATACACTGCACATTTATAATTTATACAGTTTTATTCAGTTAATGCAGGGGAGTGGCCCATTTTTTCCTGATCAAAAATGAAATAAATAGCCGCCTTGGACGAGACTGCAATGTTCCAGTTTTTGAAACACACGGACACAGCATTCATTCACAATGTAAGTATATTTCCTGATTTTCTTGGACAACAAAAGTAATAAGAGGTTTTGTGTGTGAATTAAGCTGAACTTTTTTGTCTCCCCTCTTTTAACTGAATGAAGAAAAATATCTTTTGAGATGATTGAAACTTTACATTTGTGTGTCCCAGGATTTATTTTTCAGGGCTTGTTGTCTGTCTGCTGGTGCTGACAGCTGAGGCTTATGTTGGGTAAGAAAACTGAATTTAATCATCCTTTTAACAGGTTGTTGTATTTGACCATAACTTATGGAGTAACAGAGGTTGCTCTGAAATCTTGGTGTCAAAAATGATTCAATTGAAAAAAACTTTGGCTCCATAATTCAGACTAACATCTGCATCAGTGCCATTTTTAATGTTTCCCTTTGTAATTTCACAGATACAGCTCTCTGACTGAGTGTGCTGAAGCAAAGCAGTGCGTACTGTTTAATGTGACCTGTAACACAGATGATTATGAGGTGAGTGTCTCTCAGCAAAAAAAATAAACCTTTAAACACTTTAGGTGCCTGACACTTTTTAAAGATCCACTCCACTATGTTTTCTTTGTGTCCCAGGTGCGTAGCTATGAATCTGTCAAAGTAGCTGGAACAATAGTGAGAGCCTCAACCCTGGAAAAGGCACTGGTGACTGGATACTCACGATTACTTGCCTATTTTAACGGTTCCAATGACATGGGTACGTACTCATGTGTCTCATTTATTTATGAATTACATTTCACAAAACTGATTTTGGATATGTTTTTACTTTTGTCTACTTTTATGTTTATTATGTGATTTGAGTTTTTAAAAAAACAAAAAAACATATTAATTGTCTTTCTTTAGGAGTAAGCATGGACACAGTAGCTCCTGCTTTTGTGAGAGTACCTCACAAGAAAGACTCTGACTACTTCATACAGTTAGCACTCCCAGCTGAATATCAGGGAGAGCCCCCCATTCCTAATGATAATTTGGTAAGTATATATATATATATGTATATACATATATATATATATGATATATATGATATATATGTATGTATGTATGTATATAATTGAAAAACCAAATGGCAAAGAGCACTTTCAAAACAATGTATGTGTCATAATTGTTTTAACTATGTTTGTGTTGATTCTGTGACATTTACAATATGCTCTGATAGATAACGGAAGTTTTCCTGCAGGTGTTTTTCATACAGTCACTACCCACAACATATTATGTAAGGGGATATTATGGATGGAAAACAGGCGAAAATGACCAAAAGGAGAGTAAGAGTCTGGCTAATGACCTTGACTCTGCTGGTGCAAGCTACATTCAGGAATACCATTTTTCTGCTATATACAACAAGTAAACAATTACTCACTCATAATCACACATAAAGACATTTGAATATTTGGTGATGATTATATACTTTCTCCCTCTCTCTCTCTGTATTTGTGTGCATTCATTTCAGGCAAGTGCCAGAAGGAAACATGTACAATGAGGTGGCGTTTGTTGCTTCGGGTGAGCCTGTGTGTGAGGATTGAACATGGGAGTCCTGCAAGTACAACATAAATGATCAGCTGTGGTAGCTGGGATTTTTGTTTCACTACTGCTTCAAGTCATTATGTGTCTTATACATAACCTTCCAGTGACAACCCAAAGAAATAACTTTATATGGACCAAATATACCACAGTGATGATGGTTTTAAACAAGTTTGTTTGATGGTTTCCTGTCCAATAAAGTTACCTTTCAATGGTCATTTCTTGTTGTGATTGTTTTTGCTGATCCACTTCAATGGATTCATTATAAATGTATCAAAGCATCTGGCTTTGCAATCAAAATAAGGCCTGTAAAGTACTTGATATCACAGTCACAAAACTGCTGGTCTGAAACATGTTACACAACACTGTAAAGTCGCCGCTTCAGGTGCAATGAAAATGCTAGCTAGCTAGATGGCTAGCTTTATCAAGATAACACCTTTTTTTTCATTCAAATGTATATTTGATTTGTTCCACAACACAGGTATATCTGCAGGTACAGTCAAGCCTGTTTCTCATATTAGTGATACACTGTACATTTATAATTTATACAGTTTTATTCAGTTTATGCAGGGGAGTGGCCATTTTTTTTCATAATCAAAGATGAATTAAAAAGCTGAACACACAGAGACAGAGACTGCAGTTTATACATCATCTCCTTCTACTTCAAGGTCAAAGACTGGGGAAGAAATGTTGGTGCATGCGCAGGACGCCAAGTCTGACTCCTGTCCAACTAAGCGTATAAACGCAAGAAAACCACGGTGTGTCAGTGCATGTTATGTGCCCTTAAGACCGTGCCGCACTCTGAAAATGCTCAAGACAGCACTATACACTATATGTACAGCCATTTGAAAACTACAGTAAAGTTACACATTGCTGTTAGGGGAGTAAGTGAGTACAAGACACTGAATCCGTACGTTTCACATTTTTACTGTATATGCTATGTATATTCACAGTGGTTCTTCCAACATTTGGTTGCACCCTCCGACCAGCCTCAGCCATTGTGAGACCGTGATTGACAACATGGTCCACAACTGTAGCCCTAATGTCATAAGGAATCTGCCTATGTATTTGGCCTCTTCTCCCTCTTCCCCTGTTTTGTCCCTGTTCCCCTTCCTCCCCACATCCTCACCTCTCTTCCACGATGCTGACCTTCCATTTCTGTGTCACAGAATAGTAGAAATGGTAGACACTATGTCCTGCTTGGTTCATATCTGCTTGCCAAGTGAGGGTTCATGGGATTCATCCCTGAGTGACTGTGAACAAGTGGCTTGTCATTGGTTACACCTCCTCGTGAGTGAAAGCTGAAGTTAATCTGAGAGCAATTGTTTAATTTAGGAGACATTTCCAGGAAAAAATCATAAAGAAAGCTATAAAATTTGCTTGACAGAATTTGATAACTAGTTCAACAATTTTGTATGCAATGAAATGAAGACTATTAGTTTTATTGGGAACGACTATTCAGCATCCGTAAGTATAGTTCATTTTGACTGACATGACATAAGCAAATGATAATATTATAAAAGAGCAAAGAATTGTATGAAAGCAACTGATACATGTCCAAAAGCATTTGCAATTTGTTCAGAGGGAGGAGAAATTGTTACTATGATGTGCACAAATGACTATATGTTGTGGAGGTTGAACTAATAGTTATGAGAATTTTCATTCTGATCTGAGAAAAGCAACCAAAGCGACTGAGAAAAATTGTAAAGTTACACAACAAGTATGGGATTCAGCTGGTCTGAAACATGTTACACAACACTGGCAAGTTAATACGGCTTCAGGTGCAAGGAAATATGTAAATTATGTGTTATGATGTGATGCTTGTTATGTGATAGATAGATAGATAGATAGATAGATAGATAGATAGATAGATAGATAGATAGATAGATAGATAGATAGATTTTTCAGGGCTTGTTGGGTAAGAAAACTCAATTTAATCATCCTTTTAACAGGTTGCTGTATTTGACCATAACAGAGGTTGCTCTGAAAATCTAGATGTCAAAAGTGATTAAATTGAAGAAAACTTAACATCTGCATCAGTGCCATTTTTAATATTTCCCATTATAATTTTCACAGATACAGCTCTCTGCCTTTCTGTGCTGAGGCAAAGCAGTGCTTACTGTTTAATGTGATCTGTAAAACAGATGATTATGAGGCGAGCCCCAAAAAAATAAATGTTTAAACACTTCAGGTTCCTGACACTTTTTAAAAACCCACTCCACTATGTTTTCTTTGTGTCCCAGGTGCGTCGTTATGAATCTGTCAAAGTAGCTGCAACAATAGTGAGAGCCTCAACCCTGGAGGATGCACAGATGATTGGATACCCACGATTACTTGCCAATTTTAACGGTTCCAATGACATGGGTACATACTCATGTGTCTCATTTATTTATGAAATGACTTGACATAAAGATGTTGTCATGAAAGAGTGGCTTGTGCACAAGGATAAGTATGGGTGAGAACACACAACACAAACCTGCACACAAAACAAACAATAACAGAAACAACTATGTAACAACAACAATAATTGAGTAAAATTGTTTTAAAGCTCCAAAAACAACCACCATAATGCAAAGATCGAGCATGTTTGTTCATGTCATTAGAATTATTGATCTGAAATTTTAAAATGTCATTATTTAGGAGTAATCCTGCAGTAGCTCCTGCTTTAGTGATAGTAACTCACAAGAAATCTGGCTACTTAATACAGTTACTACTCCTACTGATAATTTGGTAAGCATATAGACACACACACACGTATATATATATATATATATATATATATATATATATATATATATATACATATATGTATATATATAGATATATATATATATATATACATTTATATTATTCAGAAACAAAATACCAAAGAGCACTTTAAAAATAATGTATTTTGACATAGTTGTCAAAGTATTTTTGTCTAGTATGTTTGTGTTGATTCTGTGACATTTACAATAGGCTCTGATAGATAATAGAAGTTTTCTTGCAGGTGTTTTTCATGCAGTCACCAGCTGTAACAGATTATGTAGCGTGATATCATGGATGGAATACAGACATCACTAATAATACACAGGGCAACTCAAAATGTTTTACAAGGGCAGAGAAATACATTAAGAAAATCATAGAATAAAAGTGACAAACGTTTTAAAAGACAAGAATGAATCGATAAGTAAGATGATTTTAAGAACTTAAGAAAAAGCTGCAGTAAATAAAAATGTTTTCAGGTCTGATTTAAAGGGACAGGGAGCAGGAAGGGTAGGGTAGGGCTTCTGAGTCTCTCTCATTATTACACTCTCTGTCTCTCTGTCTCTCTCTCTCTCTCTCTCTCTCTCTCCCTACACATTTTAAAGGGTGATTCCACCAAAATACCACTTTGTCTAAATAAGGCATGTCCAAAGTGTGGCCAATCACGGCAGATTTTGTACGGCCCGCAGCTTCAGTTTTTTAATGTATTATTTATGGCTAGGGAGGGACTTGGACAAAATTTGGTGTGATGTGTTGCCTCGATTAGCTCAGCTGGTTAGAAATTGCACTTTGGAATGACGGTCCAGGGTTGTAAACCAAACTCTTTTTCTTTTCTTTTTTCCCTCCTGCCGATGTGGTTACATTGACATTTAAAAATGATAATGATAATGAAAATTAAATTTTAAATAAACAGTGCATTTGTAACTTGTATCTCTGCACCTCTATATCTTGTATCTCTGCAAAGCATTTGAACACTCTAACTATGACTTTTTGTCTGATTTTGGATGTCATACTAAACTATGACTTTGTTTATCTCATTTTGAACGTTTTCAACAAAAAATGCCAACTAGCACCTTTTCAAGGCTAGCTCTTTCCTCCCATTATCCCAGAGTTGTCGATGGTGAAGTTGAAATCGTAATGACGCAAACAAATGAAAGCACGCACACGATGGAGAGTTTTAGTTAGGTTTTCGGAAGTTGTTTTATTTGCTATTGACGATTTTTAATTTGGTTTTGTTGTTTTTGAAACACCCAGACACATATGTCGTAGAATGTTTTGAGTCGTGATGCTACGTTCTTATCCACTGGACTATCTTCAGTGCTGGTGATGCTCCCGACAGGGAGAGAGGACCACATGAAAATAGTGAACTGATGAAGGATCATACAATTTGTCCTCTTAATTCAATGGTTACATTTTTTAAAAACGCTGACCATGATGAGAAATTCAGAATAAGGGCATGAAGACAAGTATATCAATCCACCAGAGGTTGACTTGTATCTCTGAGGTTATGTATTCTAATCTTAAAAAAAGTCCCCAAGAAGTCATACGTATGACTTTTTGTATGTCGTCCATAATGTGACAAAAAGTTATATAGTATGTCGTCCAAAATGTGACAAAAAAGTCAGACTTTAGTATGTTGACAAAAAAGTCATACTTTAGTCAGTCAGTCAGTCATCATCTACTGCTTTATCCTCAACCAGAGGGTCGCGGGGGGTGCTGTGCCAATCTCAGCTACATCGGGCGATAGGCGGGGTACACCCTGGACAGTTCGCCAGTCCATCGCAGGGCCACACACAGATAGAGACAAACAACCATTGACTCTCACACTCACTCCTATGGTCAATTTAGAGTGTCCAATTTACCTATCCCCACATTGCATGTTTTTGGACTGTGGGAGGGAGCCGGAGAACCCGGAGAGAACCCACGCACACACGGGGAGAACATGCAAACTCCATGCAGAAAGGCCCTTGTTCCAACCGGGGCTCGAACCCGGGTCTTCTCGCTGCAAGGCGAGAGTGCTAACCACTACACACACCATGTGACCCGTCATAGTATAGTATGCCGTCCAAATTTTGATAAAAAAGTCATAGTATAGTATGTTGTCCAAAATGTGACAAAAAGTCATAGTATAGTATGTCCCTTCTAAACTAGCAATCGTGGGTTCAAGTCCCATCATTGACAGCCCGATGGCATTCTAGTATGTCGTCCAAATTTTGAAAAAAAGTCATAATATAGTATGTAGTCCAAATTTTGAAAAAAAAAGTCATAGTATAGTATGTCGTCCAAATTTTGACAAAAAAAAAGATAGTATAGTATGTTGTCCAAATTTTGAAAAAAAAGTCAAATTATAATATGTCGTCCAAAATGTGACAAAAAGTCATATTATAGTATGTCGTTTAAAATGTTACAAAAAAGTCATACTTAAGTATGTCGTCCAAAATTTGAAAAAAAAGTCATAGTATAGTATGTCATCCAAATTTTGAAAAAAAAAGTCATAGTATAGTATGTTGTCAAAAATGTGACAAAAAGTCATAGTATAGTATGTCGTCCAAAAAGTGACAAAAAATTCATACTGTAGTATTTCATCCACTATTTGAAAAAAAGGGCGTTTTATAGATGCTGCAGTGGCCTAACCGATAAGCTATAACCCTTCTAAACCAGAAATCGTGGGTTCAAGTCCCATAATTGACAGCCTGATTGCATTTTAGTATGTCGTCCAAAATGTGACAAAAAAGTCATAGTTTAGTATGTCGTCCAAAAAGTGACAAAAAATTCATCCGTTAGTATGTCGTTTAAAATGTGACAAAAAAGTCATACTTTAGTATGTCGTCCAAAATGTGACACAAAGTCATAGTATAGTATGTCTTCCAAAAAGTGACACAAAATTCATACGTTAGTATGTCGTTTAAAATGTGACAAAAAAGTCATACTTTTGTATGTTGTCCAAAATGGGACAAAAAAGTCATAGGTTAGTATGTCGTCCAAAATGTGACAAAGAAGTCATAGTTTAGTAAGTTGTCCAAAATGTGACAATAAAGTCATAGTATAAAAAGTCCCTTCTAAATGTCGTCCAAATTTTGAAAAAAAGTCATAGTATAGTATGTCGTCCAAAATGTGACAAAAAGTCATAGTATAGTAAGTCGTCCAAATTTTAAAAAAAAAGTCATTGTATAATATGTCGTCCAAAATGTGACAAAAAGTCATAGTATAGTATGTCGTTTAAAATGTGACAAAAAAGTCATACTTTAGCATGTCGTCCAAAATTTGAAAAAAAAGTCATAGTATAGTATGTCGTCCAAATTTTGAAAAAAAAGTCGTAGTATAGTATATTGTCCAAAATGTGACAAAAAGTCATAGTATAGTATGTCCCTTCTAAACTAGCAATCGTGGGTTCAAGTCCCATCATTGACAGCCCGATGGCATTCTAGTATGTCGTCCAAATTTGGGAAAAAAGTCATAACATAGTATGTAGTCCAAATTTTGAAAAAAAAAGTCCAAAAAGTGACAAAATATGCACACGTTAGTATTTCGTTTAAAATGTGACAAAAAAGTCATACTTTAGTATGTTGTCCAAAATGTGACAAAAGTCATAGGTTAGTATGTCGTCCAAAATGTGACAAAAAAGTCATAGTTTAGGATGTCGTTTAAAATGTGACAAAAAAAGTCACACTTTAATACGTCGTCCAAAATGTGTCAAAAAGTCATAGTATAGTATGTCGTCCAAAAAGTGACAAAAAATTCATACTTTAGTATTTCGTCCACTATTTGAAAACAAAGGACATGTCACAGATGCTGCAGTGGCCTAACGGATAAACTGTCACCCTCCTAAACCAGCAATCATGGGTTCAAGTCTCAGCATGGACATCCCTGTTGCATTTTAGTTTGTTGTCCAAAATTTTACAAGACAGTCATAGTATAGTATGACGTCCAAAATGTGACAAAAAAGTCATACTTTAGTATGTCGTCCAAATTGTGACAAAAAAAGTCATACTTTAGTATGTCGTCCAAAATGTGACAAAAAAGTCATACTTTAGCATGTCGTCCAAAATGTGACAAAAAAAGTCATAGGTTAGTATGTCGTCCAAAATTTGAAAAAAAAAGTCATACTATGCCGTCCAAAATGTGACAAAAAATCATACTTTAATATGTCGTTTAAAATGTGACAAAAAACGTCATACTTTAGTATGTCGTCCAAAATGTGACAAAAAAAGTCATACTTTAGTATGTTGTCCAAAATGTGACAAAAAAGTCATAGTTTAGGATGTTGTTTAAAATGTGACAAAAAAAGTCACACTTTAATATGTCGTCCAAAATGTGTCAAAAAGTCATAGTATAGTATGTCGTCCAAAAAGTGACAAAAAATTCATACTTTAGTATTTCGTCCACTATTTGAAAACAAAGGACACGTCACAGATGCTGCAGTGGCCTAACGGATAAACTGTCACCCTCCTAAAAAGTCATACTTTAGTATGTCGTTTAAATATGACAAAAAAGTCATACTTTAGTAAGTAGTCCAAAATGTGACGAAAAAGTCATAGTTTAGTTTGTCCTCAAAATTTTGACAAAAAAGTCATAGTATAGTATCTCTTTGAAATTTTGACAAAGAAGTCATAGTTTAGTATGTCATCGAAAATTTGACAAAAAAGTCCTTCATTTAGTATGTCGTCCAAGATCTGACCAAATAGTCATATTATGCTGTACAAAATTTTGACAAAAAAGTCATAATTTAGTATGTCGTCCAAAATGTGACAAAAAAGTCATAGTATAGTATGTATTCGAAAATTTGACAAAAAAGTCCAAAATGTGACAAAAAAAGTCATACTTTAATGTCGTCCAAAATGTGACAAAAAAGTCATACTTTTCTTGGAAATGTCGTCCAAGATCTGAACAAATGGTCATCCTATGCCGTCCAAAATGTGACGAAAAATCATACTTTAATATGTCGTCAAAAATGTGACAAAAAAATCATACTTTAGTATGTCGTCCAAAATGTGACAAAAAAGTCATACTTTAGTATGTTGTCCACTATTTCAAAAAAAGGGCGTTTTATACATGCTGCAGTGGCCTAACCGATAAGCTATAACCTTTCTAAACCAGAAATCGTGGGTTCAAGTCCCATAATTGACAGCCCGATTGCATTTTATCATGTCATCCACATTATGAAAAAAAAGTCATTTATAAAGTCATAGGTTAGTATGTCGTCCAAAATGTGACAAAAAGTCATAGTATAGTATGTCGTCCAAAATGTGACAAAAAAGTCATAATTTAGGATGTCGTCTAAAATGTGACAAAAATGTCATACTTTAGTATGTCGTCCAAAATGTGACAAAAAAAGTCACACTTCAATATGTCGTCCAAAATGTGACAAAAAAAGTCACACTTTAATATGTCGTCCAAAATGTGTCAAAAAGTCATAGTATAGTATGTCGTCCAAAAAGTGACAAAAAATTCATACTCATACTAGTATTTCGTCCACTATTTGAAAACAAAGGCCATGTCACAGATGCTGCAGTGGCCTAACGGATAAACTATCACCCTCCTAAACCAGCAATCATGGGTTCAAGTCTCAGCATGGACACCCCTGTTGCATTTTAGTTTCAGTCAGTCATCATCTACCGCTTTATCCTCTGCCAGAGGGTCGCGGGGGGTGCTGTGCCAATCTCAGCTACATCGGGCGATAGGCGGGGTACACCCTGGACAGTTCGCCAGTCCATCGCAGGGACACACAGATAGAGACAAACAACCATTCACTCTCACACTCACTCCTATGGTCAATTTGGAGTGTCCAATTTACCTATCCCCAAATTGCATGTTTTTGGACTGTGGGAGAAAGCCGGAGTACCTGGAGAGAACACACGGGGAGAACATGCAAACTCCATGCAGAAAGGCCCTTGTTCCAACCGGGGCTCGAACCCGGGTCTTCTCGCTGCAAGGCGAGAGTGCTAACCACTACATCACCGTGTAGCCTTGCATTTTAGTTTGTTGTCCAAAATTTTACGAGAGTCATAGTATAGTATGACGTCCAAAATGTGACAAAAAAGTCATACTTTAGTAAGTCGTCCAAAATGTGACGAAAAAGTCATAGGTTAGTATGTCGTCCAAAATGTGACAAAAATGTCATAGTACAGTATGTCGTTGAATTTAGACAAAAAAGTCATAGTTTAGTATGTCGTTTAAATATGACAAAAAAGTCATACTTTAGTAAGTCGTCCAAAATGTGACGAAAAAGTCATAGTTTAGTATGCCGTCCAAAATGTTACAAAAAAGTCATAGGTTAGTATGTTGTCCAAAATGGGACAAAAAAGTCAGAGGTCAATACAGTATGTCGTCCAAAATGTTACAAAAAAGTCATAGGTTAGTATGACGTCCAAAATGGGACAAAAAAGTAATAGGTTAATATGTTGTGCAATATGTGACAAAAAAGTCTGACTCCTGTCCAGCTAAGCGTATAAATGCAAGAAAACCTGTTTCTCATATCAGTGATGCACTGTACATATTTATATATTTATATACATCTACAGAGTTTATTAGCGTGTCCCGTGTCTTCAGTTATTTGTATATGTCTGTATACTTATCCTTATGTGTGTGAATAAACTGGAACTATTTACGCCTTTTTCATTCAAATGTATATTTGATTTGTTAAAATGTACAGGTGTCCCTGAAGGTATTTCACCCCCCTCTACCCCACCCACCCCTACAGAAAATAGCATACAGTCAAACGTGTTTTTCATATGAGTAATATCAAATTTGTATTTTTCATACAGTTTATTCAGGTTAGTGGCCAATTTTTCTAAACTGAATTGGAAAAAATTGCCCCCTTGGACGAGACTGCAATGTTCCAGTTTTTGAACACACTGACACAGCAAGAGTACTGAAATGTATACGTCGTGTGTTTATACACCGTGTGTCAGCGCATGTTATGTGCGTGTAGCAAAGAAAGCACAGGATCTCCACATGCATCATAAGGATGCAGACATATACCAAAATAACTCCGTCTTCCGTCCTCGTTTGGAGCAAAACTTCCACAAAATTCAACTTGTGCTAAAGCAATAGCTAGCACTGTAGACGTGTTTGTAGCATCAGACATGTGACTTTATTCAGTGGTGGATGGAATTAAGAATATAAATAACGTAACCACACTACCATATACCAAGCTGGTCACATCTTACTACAAAGGTGTTTCCTTCCATGAATGATAATTTTATTGGAGGTCAGGTGATCTTAACCACAGATTGCTGGACCTTCAGAGCAACACAGAGCTACATGACTCTCTATGACTTTTCTTCTCTTTACAGTTAGCTTCCAATTGACTGGTTATTGTTACAATTGTATTGTTAAAAAAAATATTTCAATTTGAGGCCTCAGTGTGGTACATTGCAAACAAATGATGGACATTATATCACTCAACACCATGTCGACAATCGAAATGGGAATATAAGTATTTAATGAGTAATCATGATGTAAAAACCAAGGATCTAAACTAGACAGATCTAAAAATGGCAGACCCATCTGTGCTCAATGAAAGAAAAAAAAGATTGAGAATAGAATAGAATTATAACGTTAAAATTGAAAATCAATGGGCCATATATATATATATAAACACTAAACACTATTTCTGTTTGTGTGTCCCATTTGTGTCACTATAAATCTTTAAACCTGGTTGCAACCATAGTGAAATCCTCCACCATGGCTGATGCATCGATTAAGGGATCCCTACGATTACGTGCCTATTTCAATGCTTCCAATGACAAGGTTACGTACTCATGTGTCTCATTTATTTATCAAATACCTTTCATGAAACTGGTTTTCTCCTTGACATGAAGATGTTGTCATGAAAGAGTGGCTTGTGCACAAGAATAAGTATGTGTGAGCACAGAACACACAGCACAAACAATAAGAGAAACAACTATGTAACAATGACAATAATTGAGTATAATTGTTTTAAATGTCCAAAAAGAACCAAAATAACACAAAGATCAAGTGTTGTTGATTTTTGTTTTTTTTAATTGTCTTTCTTTAGGAGTAATCCTGGACTCAGTAGTTCCTGCTTTAGTGAGAGTACCTCATAAGAACTCTACAGAAATGGGTTACTACATCATATACTTACCACTCCCAGCTGAATATCAGCAAGATCCCCCCACCCCTCATATCAGTGATACACTGCACATTTATAATTTATACAGTTTTATTCAGTTAATGCAGGGGAGTGGCCAATTTTTTCCTGAACAAAAATGAAATAAATAGCCGCCTTGGACGAGACTGCAATGTTCCAGTTTTTGAAACACACGGACACAGCATTCATTCACAATGTAAGTATATTCCCTGATTTTCTTGGACAACAAAAGTAATAAGAGGTTTTGTGTGTGAATTAAGATGAACTTTTTTGTCTCCCCTCTTTTAACTGAATGAAGAAAATGATCTTGTGAGCTGATTGAAACTTTACATGTGTGTGTCCCAGGATTTATTTTTCAGGGCTTGTTGTCTGTCTGCTGGTGCTGACAGCTGAGGCTAAATCTGGGTAAGAAACCTGAATTTAATCATCCTTTTAACAGGTTGCTGTATGTGACCATAACTTATGGAGTAACAGAGGTTGCTCAGAAATCTAGGTGTCAAAAATGATTCAATTGAAGAAAACTTTGGCTCCATAACTCAGACTAACAGCTGCATCAGTGCCATTTTTAATGTTTCCCTTTGTAATTTCACAGATCTGGCTCTAAGGCTTTCTGTGCTGATGCACAGCAGTGCTTAGTGTATAATGTGACCTGTAAAACAGATGATTATGAGGTGAGTGTCTCTCATCAAAATAAAAAAACCTTTAAACCCTTCAGGTGCCTGACACTTTTTAAAAATCCACTCCACTATATTTTCTTTGTGTCCCAGGTGCGTAGCTATGAATCTTCCTATGTAGCTGCAACAATAGTGAAAGCCTCAACCCTGGAGGATGCACAGATGATTGGATACTCACGATTACTTGCCTATTTTAACGGTTCCAATGACATGGGTACGTACTCACATGTCTCATTTATTTATGAATGACCCTTCACAAAACTGATTTTGGATATGTTTCTACTTTTGTCTGCTCTTGTGTTTATTATGTGATTCAAGTTTTTGAAAATGAAAAAACAAAAAAACTTTCATTTGTCTTTCTTTAGGAGTAAGCATGGACCCAGTAGCTCCAGGTCTTGTGATAGTACCTCACAACAAGGCAACTGAGTACTTCATACAGTTAGCACTCCCAGCTGAATATCAGCGAGAGGCCCCCATTCCTACTGACAATTCTGTAAGTGGTATATATATATATATACATATAAATATAAATATATATATATATATATATATATATATATATATATACATATATATGTGTGTGTGTGTGTGTGTGTCATAATTGTTTTAATTATGTTTGTGTTGATTCTGTGACATTTACAATAGGCTCTGATAGATAACGGAAGTTTTCTTGCAGGTGTTTGTCACTTATACACCACCCACAACATTTTATGTAGTGGGATATCATGGAAAGAAAACAGACCGAAAAGAACGAAAGGCAATTGAGAGTCTGACTCGTGACCTTGACTCTGCTGGTGCAAGCTACATTAAGGAATACCATTTTTCTGCTATATACATCAAGTAAACTATTACTCACTCATAATCACAAAGAATAATGAAGAGAAAAAGTAAACATTTGAACATTTGGTGATGATCATATACTTTCTCCCTCTCTCTCTCTGTATTTGTGTGCATTCATTTCAGGCCAGGGCCAGAAGGAAACATGTACAATGAGGTGGCGTTTCTTGTTATGGGTGAGCCTGTGTGTGAGGATTGAACATGGGAGTCCTGCAAGTACAACATAAATGATCAGCTGTGGTAGCTGGGATTTTTGTTTCACTACTGCTTCAAGTCATTATGTGTCTTATACATAACCTTCCAGTGACAACCCAAATAAATAACTTCATATGGACCAAATATACCACAGTGATGATGATTTTAAACCAGTTTGTTTGATGGTTTCCTGTCCAATAAAGTTACCTTTCAATGGTCAATTCCTGTTGTGATTTTTTTGGCTGATCCACTTCAATGGATTCATTATAAATGTATCATAATCAAAGATGAATTAAAAAGCTGAACACACAGACAGAGACTGCAGTTTATGCGTCGTCTCCTTCTACTTCAAGGTCAAAGACCGGGGAAGAAATGTTGGTGCATGTGCAGGACGCCAAGTCTGCCCTTAAGACCGTGCCGTACTCTACAGCTCTCGAATCATTTGGTGTCCCTGTACACAAACATCAAGATTGGTTTGATGAGAATGATGCAGAGATCCAAGCACTCTTCAGTGAAAAACATTGTCTGTATAAAGAGTACCTGAAGGACAGCAGCTCAAGATCAAATAAAGCTGCCTTTCTCAACATCTGGACGGTTGTCCAGGAGAGACTCAGAGCTATGCAAGATTCCTGGCTGCAAATGACATGATATCACAGTCACTTACAGTTTTTCTCAGTCGCTTTGGTGCTTTTCTCACATCACTATTAACATTTGCACAGCAGTGAGTGCATTTCTCAAAACAATTAGTGCAAACTGCACAACTCAGTGGATTACCTGCATTAGCACGTGACTTGCTCAAAATGGATAATCCATTCATCAAAAGCAAGTATTCATGTCAATGAAACTGCCAGTGTCATCAAAATGAGAAGTCTTGACACCAGAAAATGCTCAAGACAGCACTATACACTACTTGTACAGCCATTTGAAAACTACAGTAAGGTTACACATTGCTGTAGTTAGGGGAGTAAGTGAGTACAAGACACTGAATCCGTACATTTCACATTTTTACTGTATATGCTCTTTGCAATTCTCAAGCATTGTGCAAAAGAAAAATACACTACAGTCACTTATTTACAACAAACCTAAGAAAACCCTTTTGGTAGAGCTGTGCACAAATGCGAGGTTGTAATTCAATCCTATGTGGTAATGCACAGTTAACATCAGATGTTTGATTACTGTCTAATACTATACATACTTGTCCTCCCTACGAAATGTTTGAATGATTGAATTCACAGTGGTTCTTCCAACATTTGGTTGCACCCTCCGACCAGCCTCAGCCATTGTGAGGCCGTAATTGACAACATGGTCCACAACTGTAGCCCTAATTTCATTAGGAATCTGCCTATGTATTTGGCCTCTTCTCCCTCTTCCCCTGTTTTGTCCCCGTTCCCCTTCCTCCCCACATCCTCACCCCTCTTCCACGATGCTGACCTTCCATTTCTGTGTCACAGAATAGTAGAAATGGTAGACACTATGTCCTGCTCGGTTCATATATGCTTGCCAAGTGAGGGTTCATGGGATTCATCCCTGAGTGACTGTGAACAAGTGGCTGTCATTGGTTACACCTCCTCGTGAGTGAAAGCTGAAGTTAACCTGAGAGCAATTGTTCAATTTAGGAGACATTTCCAGGAAAAAAATCATAAAGAAAGCTATAAAACTTGCTTGACAGAATTTGATAACTAAAAGTCATATAATTACTATGCTGTCCAAAACGAGACAAAAAAGTCATAGATTACTATGTCGTCCAAAATGAGACAAAAAAGTCATAGGTTACTATGTTGTCCAATATGTGACAAAAAAGTCTGACTCCTCTCCAACTAAGTGTATAAATGCAAGAAAACTTGTTTCTCATATCAGTGATACACTGTATATTTATATTTATATATTTATATACATCTACAGAGTTTATTAGTGTGTCCCGTGTCTTTAGTTATTTGTATATGTCTGTATACGTATCCTTATGTGTGTGAATAAACTGAAACTATTCACGCCTTTTTCATTCAAATGTATATTTGATTTGTTAAAATGTACAGGTGTCCCTGAAGGTATTCCACCACCTCTACCCCACCCACCCCTACAGAAAATAGCATACAGTCAAATGTGTTTTTCATATGAGTAATATCAAATTTGTATTTTTCATACAGTTTATTCAGGGGAGTGGCCAATTTTTCTAAACTGAATTGGAATAAATTGCCCCCTTGGGCGAGACTGCAATGTTCCAGTTTCTGAACACACTGACACGGCAACAGTACTGCAATTTATACGTCGTCTCCGTCGACTTCTAGGTCAAAGACTGGGGAAGACATTTTGGTGCATGCACAGAACGCCAAGTCCGACTCCAGTCCAACTCCAGTCCAACTAAGCGTATACATGCAAGAAAACCACCGTGTGTCAGTGCATGTTACGTGCATGTAGCAAAGAAAGCACAGGATCTCCACATGCATCATAAGGATGTAGTCATATAGCAAAATAACACCGTCTTCCGTCCTCGTTTGGACCAAAACTTCCACAAAATTCAACTTGTGCTAAAGCGATAGCTAGCACTGTAGACGTGTTTGTAGCATCAGACATGTGACTTTATTCAGTGGTGGATGGATTTAAGAATTTAAATAACGTAACCACACTACCATATACCAAGCAGGTCACATCTTACTACAAAGGTGTTTTCTTCCATGAATGATAATTTAATTGGAGGTCAGGTGATCTTAACCACAGATTGCTGGACCTTCAGAGCAACACAGAGCTACATGACTCTCTATGACTTTTCTTCTCTTTACAGTTAGCTTCCAATTGACTGGTTATTGTTACAATTGTATTGTTAAAAAACATTTTCAATTTGAGGCCTCAGTGTGGTACATTGCAAACAAATGATGGACATTATATCACTCAACACCATGTCGACAATCGAAATGGGAATATAAGTATTTAATGAGTAATCATGATGTAAAAACCAAGGATCTAAACTAGACAGATCTAAAAATGGCAGACCCATCTGTGCTCAATGAAAGAAAAAAAAGATTGAGAATAGAATAGAATTATAACGTTAAAATTGAAAATCAATGGGCCATATATATATGTAATCCCTAAACACTATTTCTGTTTGTGTGTCCCATTTGTGTCACTATAAATCTTTAAACCTGGTTGCAACCATAGTGAAATCCTCCACCATGGCTGATGCATCGATTAAGGGATCCCTACGATTACGTGCCTATTTCAATGCTTCCAATGACAAGGTTACGTACTCATGTGTCTCATTTATTTATCAAATACCTTTCATGAAACTGGTTTTCTCCTTGACATGAAGATGTTGTCATGAAAGAGTGGCTTGTGCACAAGAATAAGTATGTGTGAGCACAGAACACACAGCACAAACAATAAGAGAAACAACTATGTAACAATGACAATAATTGAGTATAATTGTTTTAAATGTCCAAAAAGAACCAAAATAACACAAAGATCAAGTGTTGTTGATTTTTGTTTTTTTTAATTGTCTTTCTTTAGGAGTAATCCTGGACTCAGTAGTTCCTGCTTTAGTGAGAGTACCTCATAAGAACTCTACAGAAATGGGTTACTACATCATATACTTACCACTCCCAGCTGAATATCAGCAAGATCCCCCCACCCCTCATATCAGTGATACACTGCACATTTATAATTTATACAGTTTTATTCAGTTAATGCAGGGGAGTGGCCAATTTTTTCCTGAACAAAAATGAAATAAATAGCCGCCTTGGACGAGACTGCAATGTTCCAGTTTTTGAAACACACGGACACAGCATTCATTCACAATGTAAGTATATTCCCTGATTTTCTTGGACAACAAAAGTAATAAGAGGTTTTGTGTGTGAATTAAGATGAACTTTTTTGTCTCCCCTCTTTTAACTGAATGAAGAAAATGATCTTGTGAGCTGATTGAAACTTTACATGTGTGTGTCCCAGGATTTATTTTTCAGGGCTTGTTGTCTGTCTGCTGGTGCTGACAGCTGAGGCTAAATCTGGGTAAGAAACCTGAATTTAATCATCCTTTTAACAGGTTGCTGTATGTGACCATAACTTATGGAGTAACAGAGGTTGCTCAGAAATCTAGGTGTCAAAAATGATTCAATTGAAGAAAACTTTGGCTCCATAACTCAGACTAACAGCTGCATCAGTGCCATTTTTAATGTTTCCCTTTGTAATTTCACAGATCTGGCTCTAAGGCTTTCTGTGCTGATGCACAGCAGTGCTTAGTGTATAATGTGACCTGTAAAACAGATGATTATGAGGTGAGTGTCTCTCATCAAAATAAAAAAACCTTTAAACCCTTCAGGTGCCTGACACTTTTTAAAAATCCACTCCACTATATTTTCTTTGTGTCCCAGGTGCGTAGCTATGAATCTTCCTATGTAGCTGCAACAATAGTGAAAGCCTCAACCCTGGAGGAGGCACAGATGATTGGATACTCACGATTACTTGCCTATTTTAACGGTTCCAATGACATGGGTACGTACTCACATGTCTCATTTATTTATGAATGACCCTTCACAAAACTGATTTTGGATATGTTTCTACTTTTGTCTGCTCTTGTGTTTATTATGTGATTCAAGTTTTTGAAAATGAAAAAACAAAAAAACTTT
Source organism: Solea solea (assembly GCF_958295425.1). Taxonomy (NCBI): domain Eukaryota; kingdom Metazoa; phylum Chordata; class Actinopteri; order Pleuronectiformes; family Soleidae; genus Solea; species Solea solea. Next base: position 12,293,225 of record NC_081149.1, read on the forward strand.
CAATTGTCTTTCTTTAGGAGTAAGCATGGACCCAGTAGCTCCTGGTCTTGTGATAGTACCTCACAACAAGGCAACTGAGTACTTCATACAGTTAGCACTCCCAGCTGAATATCAGCGAGAGGCCCCCATTCCTACTGACAATTCTGTAAGTGGTATATATATATATATATATATATATATATATATATATATATATATATATATATATATATATATACGTGTGTGTGTGTCATAATTGTTTTAATTATGTTTGTGTTGATTCTGTGACATTTACAATAGGCTCTGATAGATAACGGAAGTTTTCTTGCAGGTGTTTGTCACTTATACACCACCCACAACATTTTATGTAGTGGGATATCATGGAAAGAAAACAGACCGAAAAGAACGAAAGGCAATTGAGAGTCTGACTCGTGACCTTGACTCTGCTGGTGCAAGCTACATTAAGGAATACCATTTTTCTGCTATATACATCAAGTAAACTATTACTCACTCATAATCACAAAGAATAATGAAGAGAAAAAGTAAACATTTGAACTTTTGTTGATGATCATATACTTTCTCCCTCTCTCTCTCTGTATTTGTGTGCATTCATTTCAGGCCAGGGCCAGAAGGAAACATGTACAATGAGGTGGCGTTTCTTGTTATGGATGAGCCTGTGTGTGAGGATTGAACATGGGAGTCCTGCAAGTACAACATAAATGATCAGCTGTGGTAGCTGGGATTTTTGTTTCACTACTGCTTCAAGTCATTATGTGTCTTATACATAACCTTCCAGTGACAACCCAAATAAATAACTTCATATGGACCAAATATACCACAGTGATGATGATTTTAAACCAGTTTGTTTGATGGTTTCCTGTCCAATAAAGTTACCTTTCAATGGTCAATTCCTGTTGTGATTTTCTTGGCTGATCCACTTCAATGGATTCATTATAAATGTATCAAAGCAGCTGGCTTTGCAATCAAAATAAGGCCTGTAAAGTACATGATATCACAGTCACAAAACTGCTGGTCTGAAACATGTTACACAACACTGTAAAGTCGCTGCTTCAGGTGCAATGAAAATGCTACCTCACTAAATGGCTGGATAGATGGAGCTTTATCAATATAACACCTTTTTTTCATTCAAATGTATATTTGATTTGTTCCACAACGCAGGTATATCTGCAGGTACAGTCAAGCCTGTTTCTCATATTAGTGATACACTGTACACTTATAATTCATACAGTTTCATTC